>NC_089816.1:20433332-20543332 GCF_029633855.1 Hoplias malabaricus | reverse complement strand
CGCAATATAAAATGTTTCAATATCAATTATATTATTTTTTTTTATTTTCAATATATAATTCATTTATTCATTCATTGTCCCTTATCCAGTTCTGGGCGGCGGTGGGTGCGCTGCCTACCGGGAATCACTGGGCGCAATGCGGGAACGCACCCTGGAGGGGGCGGCAGTCCTTCACAGGGTGACACACACTCACACATTCACTCACACACTCACACCTACGGTCACTTTTGAGTCTCCAATCCACCTACCAACGTGTGTTTTTGGAGTGTGGGAGAAAACCAGAGCACCCGGAGGAAACCCACGCAGACACAGGGAGAACACACCACACTCCTCACAGACAGTGACCCAGAGGAAACACATGCAGAAACAGGGAGAACACACCACACTCGTCACAGACAGTCACCAGGAGGAAACCCACGCAGACACAGGGAGAACACACCACACTCCTCACAGACAGTCACCCGGAGGAAACCCATGCAGACACAGGGAGAACACACCACACTCCTCACAAACAGTCACCCGGAGAAAACCCATGCAGACACAGGGAGAACACACCACACTCCTCAAAGACAGTCACCTGGAGCGGGACTCGAACACACAACCTCCAGGACCCTGGAGCTGTGACAGAGACACTACCTGCTGCTCTACTGTGCTGCCCTTGTTCAATATTTCAATACACGCTATTTACAGTATCTGTCACTGACTGACGGTTATTACAGAGCACTGCCGTCACTTCAGCACTCAATTTTAAAGTTAGTTTAAAAATATTAATATTGACAAAGCGAAGAGGTTTGTGTGTGAGGGGGATGTCATGTTTCTTGTTTGTTCTGGGTAGTTTTTCTGTGGCTTTTATCTTGTTTATATCGATATCTGAACGATATCATATCGACTGAAATGTAGAAATACATCGTGATATAAATTTTGTCCATATCGTCCAGCCCTGGGTAAAAGGGTCTTTATAGCATATAACAGCCCTGGTTTGAATGTGATAATGAATGCTGGGATTAGGGCCGATGCCATGCTCTTGTCTTCACTCTGTGAACAGTGGAAAGTCTGCGAGTCGTGACTAAAAGCAAACAGCAAAGTCTCTGCGCAGCTTCTTCTCAGGAGCTTTGATTGAAGCTGACAAGCTCTAAACTTTTACTGCCTCGTTTGCATCGCCTCGCGGAAATTGTTTCTCTCTAATTGGGATTAATTCCGTGTGTTGATATGTGTTTTTCCACCAGGAACGATGTCTTAAAGAAAGGAGAATGAGGACGTCAGTGTGAGATGTTGCTCTGATGTAAACAAGTGTCACGGAGCAGGGATTTGTAAAGAGGCACAAGAAAAAAAATAAGGCGGCCATCTGTTTAAAGACATTGAGAATGTTCTGGCAACCAGGCCCTGATCTGTTTAATGTCTCTCTCTCTCTCTCTCTCTCTCTCTCTCTCTCTCTCTCTCTCTCTCTCTCTCTCTCTCCCTCATTACTGAGATGTGCTGCATTTATCACGCGACATCTTTTTTCTCTGACTCCCATTACCGCAGCGTTTGATGTCCTTCAGAGGGGAGAGGCCAAGTGTGTCTTTGTGGCATTGATTTTAAATGCCCTCACCTTGTCTGGGAGCTGATACCAGATTTTACCCACAAGTCCTCTCAGATGAAGCTGGACGATCGATGGCTTTATATCGACACCGCAATTTCAAAACAGTGCTCCTTATAGCTTACATTATTTGTTTTCTTGTGAGGGAATTTAACCTAGAGTTATTGAGCTGGCTTCAAAATATAGATTTGCACTTTTTGCCAAAAACAAGACTGAGATACGGTGGCCCAGAGTCAGAACACAATGGCAATTTAGAAGTATCAACCAAAAGCAATGCAACAACACTAAGCGTGAACATAAAAACAGCCTAAACATCCCTCTGTGTTGATGGATGTGTGAGGAAACAGAAGAAGAAACACTGTTATATGAAGATTTTTTTTTTTTGCATCCTGCATGATGCTTTGTTTTGTTTGGCCTCTACACACCAGAAAATCATAAGAAATGAAATATTTCATCTTAACTTTTCAAGAAACAAAATGACAGACAACACAAAAAAAAAAAACAAAGAGAAAACACAGCAACGTTAAGTGAGAAAACAACCACACAATAAACATCCTTTGATGTTTTGTATTCCGATGTATTATTTATGCCCTCAGTGCTGTTGTGTTTTGTCTCTCTGGGCCTCCGTACCCACGACTCAGATAGTCTTAATTAAATCATAATTGCAATTGTGAGTTGGCCCCAAACCCAGCTCTTCTCTCAGTGTTTTCCGAGCAGTCCTCTGGAGTGTGTGTGTGGAAACGCTGTGAATGTCGTACAGTGGGAGTGTAAAAGAATATTTGTTGAACCTAGGACTCGAACTCAGAGCTTTAACAAAATATCACCGGTGTCTAACGAGGGTATTTTTAGGGCTTATTTTTCACCTATTTTCCATTCTGCACACCTTCCTGCTGTTTTTCTGAATGCATGAAGCTCTTTGTGTGCTCCGCCCACACGTGAGAGCTATTCTCTGTTTGTATTTGTGCCAAGACCCAGGAGAGAGTCAAGAGAAAGTTGAAAGAAAGAGAACGACTGCGGGTTAGTGTTAGATTGTTGTCTTTACCGACGGTGTGTGACCAGGAGGCTTCTCTGCTCGTAACCGACCACTGACCATGTTTCTGAGCCTCTCTGTGTGAATTTAAGTAGCTTGAGGGCTGAATGATTTGGAGGAAATATCTAACTGTGATTGTAGAGACCATTATTGAACTTGTGAATTATACTGCATCTATTTTCTTTAAATTAAGTCCAGACCTGTTTTATGACCAAGCTCTGGCTGTAGTTCTGAGCACTGAATGTTAAGTGCCAGAGGATCTTTGAGTTCTGGTTGTGGTCATGTACAGTGCAGATATATGCGGCTGTGTCTGAATGGACTTACTCTGTAAAAAAAGCTAAAAATCCCCTTTTGAAATGTATTATGGTTGTGGTCCTCAGACTTAATCTGCAGGACTCTCTTTTGCAGATGAGAATATTTTCGAGCCCCCTCCACTCCGACACACATTGTCTCAGGAATCAATTGCCACAATCAGATTTGCAGTATCTCTTGTGGTTCAGTTAGCAACACAGACATTTCAAAACTTTTCTTGTTCATTACAGGCTCGTTACACTCTCTACCGGACCCCAAATGCTCAGCTCCATGTTCGGTCAGTTCACAGGATGTGAACACTGCTTCTTATAGTAGATAGTGCTGAGAATTTAGAGTCTGATCGAGCCTAAAAAGAGCCTGGAATGGGCCTCTAATGAACAACAAAGTGTTGACATTTCTGTGTTGATAACTTTTTAACCACAAGAGATATTGGAAATCTGATTGTGGCTGTTGATTTCTGAGACTATTCCGGTCTTATTTGATTCACTGCATGACCACCTTCCCATTGAAGAAAAGTGCCCTTGATCCAATATGGTGGCTTTTAAGATAGTGGCCGTGTTCTGGACACAGCCTAAAAGATAGGCCCCTCCCCCACTACTCGCTGAGGTATTCAGATGTGGCATTTTAGTTTAGTTTCTGAAACTAAAGAGTGTCCTGCTACTTTTGACAAAGCCTTTATATAGTTAGACACTTTCTATAACCCTAAAAATCTCAAAACCTCTTTTGCTGTGGGTGAAATGCCTGTAGCCTTTGGTTGTTGATTAGTTCTCGATCACAAACCTCACTGTAACTCGACCCAAAGGAACTGAATGAAGCTCCATCACTCCAGAGAGCATAGTTCCACTGCTCCACAGCCCAGCGCTGGACAGATTTATACCCCTCTAACTCACACTTGATATTGGGAATGGCTCATGTGTAGCTGCTTCAGAGCATCCCTCCTCTGTGCTTTTATTTTGGGGTTAGGCTCACTGTATCACAAGTGGGTGAACTTTAGAGCAGCTGAATACACTCTAATGTGTGTATGGGGTTTATCACAGTCCGTTTGGAGCCGTGCTTCTCAGAGCAGTTATTGTTTTTTATTTTTATCCGAATCTTTTCGAGTGGCCGTTGGAGTGGTTTTCCCGTGGTGTTTGACCAACCCTCTGCTCTGCTGGTGATGAGAGAGCCCTGCAGTTATTGTTATTATTATTATTATTAATATATTTCTCTCTTCTCTCCTCTTGTGCAAAAGTAAACACAGGCTGAACTGCCCTCAACAATCAAAACCCTCCAAGTCCATTAGCGCTAATTTGATAAATAAACACAACTCACTGAGACTCACAAAACCACCGCACCACGCCTCAGCATCTGAAAGACTCACTCCACTCAGTAGAATATATACTTTGGCGAGTGGTTGGGGGATGGATTCTAATGGGGGGGGGTCAGTGGCAGTGGTCCCCCTCTGATGGAGAGGCAATATCCTCCTGTGGTGCTTGGCTCTTCTTGGGAGACGTCTCTCTCTTTAGAAAGGATGGAGTAAAAGGGAGAAAATAAGAAGGGAGAAGGGAGAGAATGAGGAAGAAAGGAAAAAGAAGAAGGAGTGAGTGAGTGAAAGTTAGGTAGAGAGAAGGAGAGAGGGGGAGGCAGGGGACAGAAAATGACCCCCGCTGATGGAGACACATGTCTGCCATGGAAGGAAGGTAAAGAGAGAGAGAGGGAGGTTCTAATATAAATAATAATAAATAAATAAATAATAATATAAGATTCATTTTTATCAGGGTATGAATATTCATTATAAAGTAAAGGGATTAAAAATCATTCACGTAATTAAGACATGTGCGTGAGATTCGTGGCCCGTGTGAGGAGCGTTTTCCTCATGGCGGTTTCTGACTGATGAGCCGCCGATGGCAGTGTCACCTTCCCGAGGGTCAGACGGGAGCTTCGTCTTTTTAATGGAGTTCCCTCCTTTTTTCTCTAATGGTGTCACCACTTTATTAAACAATAAAAGATCTTGAGATGTGTGAGATCCTGAGAAAAATGTGCAGATTATATTTGATTTGTTAATTAAATAGTGTCTGTCTGTTTATTTCAATGTGTGTGGAAAATAAACCGTAATCACATAATAAAATATCTTTTTAACACAGTTTTCAGATAAAATTAGAGCTATAGAGATATAAAGGATTACATCTTTCCTTAAAACCAAGCCTCTAGGTGTGAGTAGTATTTCATTAAATAAAACACAAGACTCAAAAAGCATAAAACTCCTATCTCTAAAATTGCAACTTTTTCATGCAAAGGGAAAGCACTATGTGATGATAATTTTCCTCTCCATGAGCAGGGAGATGGGATTCATTTGGTCAGAAGCTGAAAGTCTTTGAAGTTCATTATTTTTTTTATGTTTTTGTAGTTAATTTAAATTTGAGGCTGTTTTATTTTTGGTCACAGAAGAGAAACTTAAAGTGGGAGACGACCTGGGGTTTCATTTCATTTTAGGAATCAGACATCAAAGAAAAGTGCCTTTAATTCAAATACTAACATCCCGCCTCAACACACACACACACACACACACACACACACCTTTTTCCTTTTTACACACTTCTTTCCACTGTACTCCTCGAGTCAGGACAGTAATGGAGTTCTCTCCTCTTTGCGTTTTCTTGTTGTTTGTAACTGTTTTTTGACTCAGAAAAACTGGTGGTCTTCCCTCTGTCTGAGTTTGACTTTACTATGAACTTTATTTCTGAATTTTTTTAGTTTTCATACCATATTTTGTCCCAGATTCAGACAATTCTGCTGCATATACCCCCCCCCCCTTCAAATCACAGCAATTAAAACATAACATGAGTAAAGGACACTTTTTTGTTGCGTTTTTTTTTTCATTCATTCATTCATTATCTGTAACCCTTATCCAGTTCAGGGTCGCGGTGGGTCCAGAGCCTACCTGGAATCACTGGGCGCAAGGCAGGAATACACCCTGGAGGGGGCGCCAGTCCTTCATAGGGCAACACAGACACACACACACACATCTACGGACACTTTTGAGTCGCCAATCCACCTACCAACATGTGACACAGGGAGAACACAACACACTCCTCACAGACAGTCACCCGGAGGAAACCCACACAGACACAGGGAGAACACACCACACTCCTCACAGACAGTCACCCGGAGGAAACCCACACAGACACAGGGAGAACACACCAACTCCTCACAGACAGTCACCCGGAGCGGGAATCGAACACTCAACCTCCAGGTCCCTGGAGCTGTGTGACTGTGACATTACCTGCTGCGCCACCGTGCCACCCCTTTGTTTTTTTTTTAAGTATTATTTTATTTCCATTATTTCTAAAGCTCTGATGACTTGCATAATAATAATATTTATTCATTTATTTATTTGCTTTTTTCTATTACATCAGTTTAAAGAGCCATGTGTAACGTTTGTGAAGCAGTAACTGTCACAACCAACTCACGTCACTGTAAGGAGCATTTTAATGAACTGAAAATATTGTCGCTCTCTGAAACAAAAGACACCTGATGCAACTATTAAAAGAGGGGGAATGAAACCTTATTAACATTTCAATTAAATTAATAAAAAAATTAAGTTGTTTTTGTTCATTTGACCATTTCTGTTGCTGTAGTTGTTATATTTGGACACAAATAAAAGATTTCTCATAAATTTGAACAACACTGTCCAGTTTTACTGCAATTATTAGTGTCTTATTAATGTAATCTTTAATGTAATCTTTAATGAAATTAAATGTAATCTACTTCTGTTTAGTTTTCTCAGTTGCTTGTTCAAACAGTAAAGAAACCCACGTTCAAACGTCACACAGAGTCAGAGTCAGACTGTTGTACATAATTTAATTCTTGTGAAATGCAGATGCTTTTTGACCGTTTTGTGGCCGTTTAGGGCAGGTCTGTGTCTGTGAACTGGGATCTGGCTCTTATTCAGAATTGTGTGGAGGTGTGTGTGAGTGCGCGGAGGAGTGTGCGTATTTTATGAAGTTTATGAGGTCATTGCGCTCGTCTAGACGTGACCACAGCCATGGCTTGTTTTATTTTTCTCCGGTTCGGTCAGAGGTGTTTATTTACATCTGTTTTCGCCTCTGTCTGTGAAGAGTAATGAGGAGGAACACCGTTCCTGTGACAAATGTACAGCTTGGAAAAGGACACCGTGCCAAACCTAACACACAGCGATGTCACAGCCGTGATTTATGATCACAGATACATCACTGCTGTTGGAGGAAAAGCAGAGGCTCACTCCTGTAAATAATATCCAAATTCACTGAAATAAAGGCGGTTTTACACATGGTGTGCACAGATGAAACAACCTACAACGGGTGCATCTTAAAGGGAACGTATTATGACAAAAGTCGTAATCCACCACACATCCACACACACGCTGTGAATCAAGACCCCAGTCAGTTTTCTGTGCACTGCCTGAGTCAGAAAACATGGGATAAAAGAGTCGTTCTGATTCTGCTCCACTTCTGACGTCAAGTGCAGAGACTTTAGAATGGCCCCGCCCCCTTGTCTGAGTCGGTCCAATCACACCGCTGGACCCGTTTTTATGTGAGAGCGCAAAGACGAAGTTAAACGCAACAAAACAAACACAACAAGCACGAAAAAATAAGAGAACTAAGCGAAAAGAGCTAAAAACCAGAGCTTCTGCTCCTCACTGCTGTGCGCTCGGGGTCGGGGTGAACAGCGAGCGGCTCATTATCATTTAAAGGAACAGGTGCTGAAAGCGGGCGTTCTGAACAGGGCTGTTTACACAGGGGGAGAACACTGCTGTGGGGCTCGTGGGGTTTGGACCAAAGCAAGTCACAGACGTTTCATTAAGAACCTGAATCCCTGTGGAGGAGATGTGGAGTATGTCCATTTAAAGAAGCTGAATTCTGGACATATGTAGTGCATATGCTGAAAGTACAGTGTGAATGCTATCTTTATTGAACAGGTTTCTGTGGACTGATGCTCTAATCTGAAGGAGCAGCAGGAGCTTTTGCTGAAAAACCAAAAACGCGGAGAGAAAAATGTAATTACGACTCATGTGCAGCCGGTGGAGATTCTGCACTTCTTCCAGAGACAATTTCCCAAATCTGAACAGTGTGTGATTAAAGACGAGCCACTTCTAATTACCCCAGTCCTGCTCCAGCTGAGCTACTCTGAGATCGCTGGGCGGTTTTAAAGCTAGTTCCGGGGTTGAGAATGAGGACCGGTTTCTCTTTGGATGGTCAGAAGTCCTGCTAATGTCTTTGGGCGTTGTGGAAATGCCCTGCTGGTGATAAATGAACCCTGAAATAAAAGGAATGGCTGAAAGGAATAGGAAACAAAGGCATGGGGAGTGATTTAAATGTGTTCTTTTATATTACAGCATGATGGCTTTATTAAAGCCTGGCGAAATTGATCTTTAGTCTCAGAACTAAACAGGTTACACTGTATTTACATGTGTCTGAGTTGCACTGTGAATCAACTCCACTGTAATGTAACAGACTAAACCTTACAGCTGTGTGTGTTTTGGGAATAATGGGTCATTTAATTTCTATATATTTTCTTTTAAATGGTGTTTATTACCTGTTTGTGCTCTAACATCACGCTTATGCTATTGATTATAACAAACTCTCTCAAAAGCATGATGATGATGCCTCTGTTCAAATAATAAACAAAAAGTCAAGTTCCTTCATTTTCTACACGCTCTCATTCGCTCTAACTCCCGTCTGAGAGGTCTCCGTCATTATAGCAGCGTGTTCCTTTGGACAGCTCTCTCTCTTTTGGATTAAAAACAATGAATTATTATAATTTTCTCACTGGGAACTGCCTCCCCGCTGCACTATTAGTATTCTGCTCTAAAGAGCTGGAACCGCAGGTATCCTAAATGGCCACATTAGTCTGGGTTTGAAGCTCGGTGGCGAGGGGACGCGGTGGAGAGTCCTGTCAGAGGGCACAGAGACTTTGGGAGATTAATGAGAGCCGCTGGCAGTAATTGCCAGGTGCCAGGTTATCACCCCGGCCACTGACACCACTTCCCCCCGGGATTCCCTCCTGCTCCTCCAGTAGCACGTTGTTTCAGCTCAGAAAGCACACAAAGAAACCTGCCCAATACTCCACCTTCCTGCTGGAGCTCGTCAGGAACATACTGATGGATTTGTACCAGTTTCTGAGTATTTTTAAATACTTCTACTCAGGAATATTAATGAGTACAAGAGGCTACTTTTGCCTCAGACACGTGTCTGTCTCCTGTGTTTAATATTTAGTTCTTAATTCTCAAACACACCTGGGAAATATTTTACACAACATGATTTCTGAATTAGACAGATATCTTGATTGATTGATTGAGCAGGAAAAACAGGGAAAGAGTTAATGTAAGGCTTTAAGTTATCTTCCAAATGTAAGAAAAATTTTAGACGAGTAACGTTATTTTCTTTATACATTCATTCATTCATTATCTGTAACCGCTTATCCAATTCAGGGTCGCGGTGGGTCCAGAGCCTACCTGGAATCATTGGGCGCAAGGCAGGAATACACCCTGGAGGGGGCGCCAGTCCTTCACAGGGCAACACTGTGAGCTGTGTGACATTACCTGCTGCGCCACCGTGCCGCCCCTATTTTCTTTATATATTTTTTAATGATTTAATTTATTACTTGTAATTATTTGTTAAAGAGGTTTGTTTATTTCATAATTGTTAATAAGATGCCTTTTGAAGTGAGCAGTGTTTGTTTGGTGTTTGTTAATAACACTTTTAGAGGGCAGCAGTGTTGAGTGTTTTGTTTTTGTTTTATTTTTGTAAATCGCACTTTTATCTGATGTTTAGAGGGCGACAGTGAGCAGTGTTTATTAATGTTAGGTTTATTTAATGGTGCTGGTGAGTGATGTTCATTTATTGGCGCTTTCAGTTAGAAACTGGGATAGCTAGTTGGCCAATCAGAGCTTTGAATGACATAAATCCACTTTTTCAATGCTTTGATCTTTACGGTAATTAAACAGCAGTGTTGTAACAGTCTACCCTGCATTAAACTCACATTCTCTGCAGTCTCAGTCTCACCATATTTATTTCTATGTTTTTAATGGCCTACTCTCTCTCTCTCTCTCTCTCTCTCTCTCTCTCTCTCGTCTGTCTTCTCCTCCATCGCTTCTTTCCATGAACAATGCTAGCGTGGGGTGATTAGCGGCGCGGGCCAATTAGAGTGAGCGTCTGTGTCCTGACTGTCTGAAATGTCATCGCATGAATATTACAGCAGGAGCTCAGGCACGTTTACAGATTTTGACCTAATTTAACAAACAGACCTCCCCCCTGAGACAGGACATGGTCTCAGAGTCCACCAAACTGCCCCATCGCCTCAGGGGACACTAAACAGAGAGGGGGGCTACAGCAGCCCACCTTCAGAGGGAACCAGGATGAGAGAAATGAACACTCAGTCAAAACAGACCAGAAAAATGATCTAGACATGGAATCTGTCTCATTTTTCCAGAAAGTCTAGTCCTGGACCACTCAGAGATCTTTCCCAGAGAAATCTTCCCTAATCCCTGACAAGACACTGGGCTTAATCCTCATCTGGGAACTGGCCCTGAACCTCTGTTTGTTTGTTTGCCTTCTGCTGAATCTCAGGACTAATATTTGTCTATTAATCTCCAAAATAATCACTAGATACGGGACTTTAATAACCACCCGAGAGACCACTGAGTCAGGACTGACCTAGACCCAGACCCTGTCTGGTTTTTTTTGTCATGGACCAGGATTTAGCCTAGTCCTGGACTACACCTCATTTTGAATGTAGATTAAAATACTGTCTGTCGTCACTGGAGATGACACGTGGACTAAACACTAGAATTTAATCCTCCTCGGTGAACTAGCACTAAAAGTCTATACATGTGCTTGTTTTTGGTTAAATGTCAATGAGCAGACGATTTCTTGTTGTGTAATAGGGGTAGGCGATATGGCCCTAAAATAATATCATGATATTTCAGGGTATTTTGGCGATAACGATATTTTTGCCAATATAAAAAAACAATGAAAATAATTGCATTATTTCAAGAAC
Organism: Hoplias malabaricus; assembly: GCF_029633855.1. Classification (NCBI taxonomy): domain Eukaryota; kingdom Metazoa; phylum Chordata; class Actinopteri; order Characiformes; family Erythrinidae; genus Hoplias; species Hoplias malabaricus. The sequence goes on along the minus strand of NC_089816.1, from coordinate 20,532,395 downwards.
ACACTATTATAACAAAATAATGTTATATTACTATTTATATAGTAGTTATATTATAATATATAATATTATATATAATAATATATTTAAGTTCTTATGTAAATCATATTACATTTTTTAGTACAAATCTAAAAATTTGAAACATTCAGAAGAAACAATGAATAAATGTGTAAACATTTGCTTATTTTGTAAACAACCGTAACTTACCAAGATTCTGACATTGTATAAAAATATTTAGAATATTGATATTTTATATATTTATATGTATGCAATATTATGTGTAACCGCATGATGTCATTATGTAAACAAGTCAGAATATCACGATAATCATGATATAGATTTTTTTGTTTGTTTTTTTTTTAAAGATTTTGCAATATTATTGCACACGATACGACATGGCACAGCCCTACAATGTAGGAATCTAGCCGTGTATCGTTTCTGTGTAAAATACTTTGTTATTTTCCCCTTACACTGGATTATTTCCATTCTCACTATACTCTGCTTAAAAAAGTAATTTCTCCAGGCTGTGGACCATGAATCTGTGGGTTTTAATGAGCCAGTGCAGCCTCGTCTCACACTGACCGTTAAACACTTTCCACCAGCAGTGGAGAAACCATCCAGTGCTCATCTATTTTTTCTTTTTTCTTTTTTTTTTTTTTTTGCTGAAGTCTTAAGAATTTAACACGTTTCACCAGATCCAGATCTTTCTGTGACAAATGATCAGCTGTGGGGCTTTATCGTGATTAAACCTGCTCTGAGGATTTCCGAAGGCTGTTCTGGGGAGTCTTTGGAACTGAGCTGTTCTGTCGTTCCTGTTTCTAGTTTGAAAACTTCAGGCAAGGCGAGTTAATTCGTGTAGCAACTTTCAGAAAACAGCAGGCATTCAGAGTGCATCACACACACACAGAAAATGAAAAAGTAAAACAGTGAAGCTTAGTACCAACCTGATGCAGCGTGTATGAAAGTGCATTGGAGAATTAAGAAAGGTATTAAAGCAACACTACATCAAATGTTTACTTTGAAATTTCAGCTTCAAAATCATTGTGATGCTCCACTGAGCTGTAACAGACCCAGCACTGCAGAGATTGCACTATGTAGCTATTGGAGGAGGGTAGGAAAGAGAAATTAAATTTAAACGCCCTGCCCTGCCGCTGTCTGCTTTGCTTTCTGGTTAGTTTAGGTCTTTGTTCATGCGTCCCACTTTTTATTTTTAATATAAAATCAACAAGTCTGCTTCACCGTGTGTGTTCTTGACTGTTCACTCATCCCTGTGTTTTGCTTGACGACGGTTAAAGCACCCGGCTGTTGTTCTAGATCCTCCCCGAGTAAATCAGGATGCATCGGTTCCTGACTTCCCAAGAGATCCCCTTGAAAATTGACCTCAAGAACAATCTCCTGCAGAACACAGGTCCATACCTTGTGTCTCGCCAATGAGAAACAATCTTTGTCTTGTTTCCCAGGAGCCTAGTGTTGCTCAGTGTAACAGCGTAGTGTGTCTTTAAAGGTACAGCAGTGGTGTTAAAGTCCAGTTGTGTTCCCTAAAGGTTCATTACATTCTCTTCTGCAGAGGGAGAGGGGGAAGTCCTGGAGATGAATGGGGCGTATGAAATCAATACAACTTTTAAATATTTTACAGTTAATATGGAATATGGTCCAGTTATGTTCCCTCACTAAAGGGACTGAATATGTTCCACCAGAGTTTCTAGAGAATCGTCTAGAGGATAAAAGAGCAGAAGTGCAGTAGAGATTAGAGGACAGTGCTGTTAAGTCCGCAAACGAGATTTAAATGCGTCTAACTTTCTCCATCAACTAAAATAATTCACAGAAGCAAAAACAACTCCCCCCTGACTGTGGTGTTCAGGGACTTTAAACATGGCACAGTCAGGAGCTGAAAGCACGGCAGCTGCGCTGAGATTACGCTTTAATGGGCACCGACTTCAGATTAATGTTTTTTTCATGTTCCATATTCAGCTTTCACACGGAGAGGAACTCTCCCTAATTACGATGCAATTACAGGAAGTTAAAAGCAGGAGAAACCAATCTCTTCCCACTTTGAGTTGCATCTGTTTTTTTAAAACGCTGGACACATGACTGGAATTCACCGCTTTAAAGATGCGCTACACCCTCAAAAGCTGATACTGTCTTATAATCAGTGCATTCAGGTACCATCACAGGGCGGATACAGCGTGTGTAGTCTCTAAATGAAACAGGAGACTCTGGAGCAGCTGCTCATGAGCCTAAGGTCACCACGCTCATAGCCAAGTGTGGCCTAGGGGGCTGTAGAGTAGTAGGCCTGTGTTTACTGAAGTGATGGATTCATTTCCTTTGGGACGAGTCGTGATCCAGAACTAACCCTGCAGCCTCAGCACCTGACCTCACTAATGTTTATGTGGCTGAATACCATCAAATCCTCACAGAAATGTTCCAAAGTCTTGTTTAAAGTCATGCCTGAGGAACAGAGGCGGAAAAGGGGATGTGAGAAGAAAAGAGTCGGCATCTCCGGCTTTCTCCATAAACAGCCTTTCCTCTCCTCCGTCTTCATCTCTCTGTGCCATCACTCCATTGCCCCAGCCCAGAAATCAGGAATTAAAGAAGATCAGATCTACACCTGTGCCGTCGCCGCTGTAACAGGGCCGATAAGCAGGTCCATATAATTACAGTCCGCAGAATAACTGTAACAAGAGGCTAAACGCTCAGCTGTACTTTTAATTAGCCACTGCTTCAAATTAATAATTGCCGCTTAAATCAGAAATCAGCCTCGCCTCGTGCCGGCAACGCTCTAATAACGGTGGAAGAGAGAGAGAGAGAGAGAGAGAGAGAGGGAGAGAGAGAGAGAGAGAGAGTGAGAGAGGGTCTGTGGAGGTTGAGGTAGGGAGGCAGCATGTAAGAGGGAAGGAGAGAGAGAGAGAGAGAGAGAGAGAGAGAGAGAGGCAGTAGTCTGAGTGCAAATGAGGGAGAGAGCAAGAGAAAAAGTTAGAGAAACAGAAAGATAGAGAGAGAGAGAGAGAGAGAGAGAGAGAGAGAGAGAGAGTGTGAGAGAGTCTATTTGGTTATCTTTTAGAAGCAGTGGAGCTCAGCTGAAGATTAAATTTATTCGCTGTGCTGTGGATAGCACTGTTCTGTTCAGTTTTTTTATTTTCCATTTTCAGAAAAAGGTGGAGAAACTGTGTTTTTTTATTTTAAAGGAGGGTTGCGGAGGGGGGAGGGGGATGGAGTAGGAGGAGTACAACAGAAAGAAGGGAGGGAGAGAGGAGTTACCTTTCAACGTCACCTATTCCACAACACAATCATCAGCCTTCTGCCTTAAAACTTGTTCTCCGTTATTCCCCTGACTCCGGAGATCGGAGATGATTCCCAGTTTCTCCAGTTTTCCTCGGCAGCCAAATCACCACAGGGAACCTTTGCAGTTTGTACATATGTTAGAACATTGCTTTGAGGATTTGATGGCATATAATCAATCCACTGTTCATTGTCTACTGCCCACTGTCTACTGTCTGTTTTCCACTGTTCACTTTCCACAGTCTATTGTCCACTGTCCACAGTCTATTGTCCCGTCTACTGTCTGCTTTCCACTGTTCACTTTCCACTGTCTATTGTCCATTGTCTACTGTCCACAGTGTACTGTCCACGGTCTGTTGTCCACAGTCTATTGTCCACTGTCCACAGTCTATTGTCCACTGTCTATTGTCCACCGTCTATTCTCCACTGTCCACAGTCTATTGTCCACTGTCTGCAGTCTATTGTCCACTGTCTATTCTCCACTGTCTACTGTCAGCAGTCTATTTTCCACAGTCTATTTTCCACTCTCCACAGTCCATTGTCCACGGTCCACTGTCTACTGTAAAATTAATTAGTTTCTTCATCTAATGTAAACATGTAATAAATATAATCATTAATACCATGAGGGCGGCACGGTGGCGCAGCAGGTAGTGTCGCAGTCACACAGCTCCAGGAACCTGGAGGTTGTGGGTTCGATTCCCGCTCCGGGTGACTGTCTGTGAGGAGTTGGTGTGTTCTCCCCGTGTCCGCGTGGGTTTCCTCCGGGTGCTCCGGTTTCCTCCCACAGTCCAAAAACACACGTTGCAGGTGAATTGGCGACTCGAAAGTGTCCATAGGTGTGTGAGTGAATGTGTGAGTGTGTCTGTGTTGCCCTGTGAAGGACTGGCGTCCCCTCCAGGGTGTATTCCCGCCTTGCGCCCGATGATTCCAGGTAGGCTCTGGACACCCCGCGACCCTAAATTGGATAAGCGGTTACAGATAATGGATTAATACCATGAATTGTTAGGCCACATTTTGTTGGTGAAACCGACTGATTGCTGCTTTAAATCAGAGGGAACTGTTCTTGTGCCACATCTTCACTCCATTCCAGCCACTCCGTCTCCTGACTGTGTGCTCAGCGTCAGTCTCGCCCCTTTACAGACAGATAAGGGCTTCCCTCACTTCTGCTAAAGGAGGAGGCTTTTCGCCGTCGGATTTCTCGCATGTCAAATCAAATCATACTTAACGTCTCTCTCTCTCTCTCTCTCTCTCTAGTCATTATGAACAGGATAGATCAGCACTGAAGAAGAAGGAGTGGGAGCGGAGGACACAGGAAGTGCAGCAGGATGAGGATTTGTTCTCCACCGGGTTCAATCTGTTCGGGGAGCCGTACAAGGTAAGGCCTGGGGTCTCGTCGATCTCTGGGAAAAGTCTCATTGTGATATTCCTCACCGATATCATAACTGAAGCACAATTATTTACATCTATTATGTTCCTGGCCTTTTATTTCCTCAAGGTCCGCAGATCAGTTTAATTTTCTGAAGTGTACATAGAAGTTTTAAAGTGTTTGTTTGTGATGTATAATTTATTCATTCATTCATTGTCTGTAACCCTTATCCAGTTCAGGGTCGCGGTGGTTCCGGTGCCTACCCGGAATCACTGGGCGCAAGGCGGGAACACACCCTGAAGGGGGCGCCAGTCCTTCACAGGGTGACACACACTCACACATTCACTCACACACTCATACTGCCAAGCGTGTGCTGTTTGGATAAATACCGCCCCCCCACCCTCCATTCAGCAATTTAAAATTCTAGTGCGTGGCTGCTGCTCTCCCTGCGTGCATCTGGAGACCCCACGTCAGCGCAATGAGGGCTCTTCCTTTATTTCTCTCTGTTTATTTATTTATTTTTTAACGTGACAGCTCACCATCTGCTCTCGGCTGAGTCTGAACTCAGGGAGAGTATGAAGATCGTAACGTGTCACAGAATCCATCAAATAAATCAACAATTCCTGGGCTCCTCTCCAAAACAACACCTCCACTTCTGACTCCTCCACCCTCCACTTTCATTCAGACTCTCTCTGTCTCTCTCTCTGTCCCCATCTGTTTCTTTGCCTCTCTACATCATCCTGTATCATTTATGTCTCTCACTATATCTCACCTCTTTCTCTGTCTGTCTCATCTCTCACCCACTTTCCATTCTCTCTCTCTCTCTCTCTGTTTTCTCTCCCTTTTTTATCCGTCTCCCATCTCTCTCACTCTATCTTTGTCTGTCTTAGTCTCTCTCTCTCTCTCTCTCTCTCTCTCTCTCTCTCTCTCTCTCCCTCTCTCTCTCTCTCTCTCTCCCTGTCCCCATCTGTTTCTGTGCCTCTCTACATTATCCTGTATCATTTATGTCTCTCTCACTATATCTCACCTCTTTCTGTCTCATCTCTCTGTCTGTCTCATCTCTCTCCCACTTTCCATCATCTCTCTCTCTCTCTCTCTCTCTCTCTCTCTCTTCTCTCCCTTTATTCCTGTCTCCCGTCTCCCTCTCACTCTCTTTGTTTGTCTATCGCATCTCTCTCTCTCTCTCTCTCTCTCTCTCTCCCCCTTTGATCTCTGTCCTCAGTGAGCCGTTAGCAGGTGACAAGAGAGCGATCTTTCGAGAGAACGAGTGTGAAACAAGTGAAAGGCCGGTCACAGCTCCGTCGATACGCAGGGCTGCTGTCGCTCGGGGGCTGTGAATGCAGGATCAATGCTGTGTCGTACCGTCAGGGTCTCGACTCTCGTGCGCTCCCCAGGCGGTCGATGGCTCTCACCCCGAAGCGCCGTCAAGTTTCTGATCCTCCGCCAAACAAGATGTGCCTCTTTAAAGGAGCAGTGCGTTGTTTTTACCACAAACAGACTGTGTTTCTTGGGGTGGTTATTTCTTTTCCTGTACGCTCAGAGGATCGAGGTCATATTTGGCGTTTGACGTTTACAGATTAGCATCTGAGATAGCTAGAAATGTCCAAAAGATTGTCCAGAAGTTTGTAGACACCTTGAAAATGGGATGCATCGGAGCATCTGCACATGAACCTAAGCTCACCATGCACAATGCCAAGTTGTGGCATTGAGGACAGTTCTCTGAAGAAGACGGAGCTCCATTCTGTACCTTTTACTCTGGTTACTCTCCGGGATCTGTTCCAGCTGAACGCTGCCCCCTTTGGGTGAGCTATCTCTTTCTCAGGCTGATTTACTGTCGCCGTCGTTCTCGCTGTGGGTTTGTTTTGAAGACTTTTCTTTTCGTCTGCTGGAGGAAGTGGCTTTTACGTGTTGTTACTTCTCACAGCCGACAGAAACGTTTTTTTTCTGCAGCGGCTCGATGGGTTGCTGGAGTCGACTGAAGCCTGATACAGTTGCAGGAACATCGTATACAGCCTCTGGTCCCACAGATGATAGGATAACGTCTCACATGTGGAAAACACATGGCTCTGAACAGAGATTTAGGAGAGAGGATGAACGCTAACATGTGTCTCCGTGTAGATCCTCTGGAAATATCATTGATGCAGACATGGAACAGGATTTGTGATGAAGCTGGGTTCTCACAGCAGAAGGAGCATCGTGTTTGGTTCACTTCAGAAGATAATTCAATCATAAACTCTGCTCAGACACTGTGTGTGTGTGTGTGTGTGTGTGTGTGTGTAAACTGTATCTTTGAAGCATGGCTTTCAAAGAAAAATAGCCTGGAACGCTGTTTTGTCCCACGAAGTGGCCTTCGCACAGCACTGCTTCGTCTTTGAAGACTAATTACAGTCCTCCCAAGACAAGACACACTCTCTCCCCCTCATTTCTGTTTTCTTTCTTTTCCCTCTCTCCCTTTCTCTCTCTCTCCTCTTTTTCTCATCAGCCCCACACATCATTTATCTTCATCTGGGCTCTGGCTTTTCCTCTTAGCCTCTGAAATTAGTTGTCCCACCATCCCAGTGTTCCAGTTTAAAACCTCTCTCTCTCTCTCTCTCTCTCTCTCTCTCTCTCTCTCTCTCTCTCTCTCTCTCTCTCTTCGTTGCTGAAACTGGGTCACCGTCCACATCCGCCACAAAGCACAGGGTCTGAATTTCTGATTTATATTTGAAAGTGTATTTAAGAGGGGGTTTGGATGATACAGGTCCAAAAAACAACAACAATGGATTTAATGAATTAAATTCTAACAATTAAAAGTGAGATCAGCTGGAAACTTTGGGAATTTTCCAGAGTTCTAGAGTGAGAGTGGACAGCGGCGTTTACCCAGTGTGGCTTGTGTTTACATTACGTAGTTATATTATAACAATGTTACATTTTATATGTGAAGTACCTCATCAGTTTAGCTTGTGACTCACTCACTCACTCACTCACTCACTCTTTTACTCCCTTACGCACTCACCCACTCACTCTTTTACTCCCTTACACACTCACTCACTCTTTTACTCCCTTACGCACTCACCCACTCACTCACTCACTCTTTTACTCCCTTACGCACTCACTCACTCACTCACTCACTCACTCACTCTTTTACTCCCTTACGCACTCACTACTCACCTCACTCTGGTACATACTCACTTTATAACATACATATTCACTCACTCATACACTTACACATTCATTCAATGCAATAGAAATTGCAAACAACAACAACAAAAGTTATTTCTCACATACTCGCTCACATCGAGGGGCTGCTCCACGAGGGGGCACTATAGTGCTTTGCTTCAATTCCACAGTGTCCTTGTTTAAAGTCTAAGAAAAATAAATTTAGGTTGTGTTTAATCTGAAAAAAATACCCTTCCTCCCAGACGTCAGACCGCGAGCAACAAAACCTCTCCTGGATTTAATTCTCATCACGATTTACCGCCTGAATATCAGACATGAACAAAACACTAAAGTTTATTGCACAAAATGTTCATTCCTTTGCAGAAATGGAGGAGCTATTTCACAGGCAGCAACCTAACACCAAGGAGATTGTTCCATAATCAAAATAATTTGCATTCTGGATTTTAATAACAGAGTAATTAGCGTTAGTTCTCCATATCAGAGTATGATCTACATTCAGAGTCTCAGAAATGGGAGACTCCTCGAGCTGTCTATAAATTAATTCTTAATAATCATTTTGAAAGATATTTTCCATTTTTTTTTCATCTACTTCCAGAGTTCCTAGGTTCTGAGCTCTGGGCAGCAATGAACTGTGTTTAGTAGATTATTATAATGTTTAATACCCTCTGCTATTATTTACCACCACAACTATCACGTTTAGAAACGGCAAAAGTAATTGAACCAGTTCAAAATGTTTATTACTGATTAATTCAGACTGATTTACTGCCACCACCATTGTCACTGCAGGTTTGTTTTGAGGTGTTTTCCCTTTGTTTAATGATTGAGTAATTATTTTGTAAATAGTGACAGAAATGAAGATGTGGGAACCTGAGATTGGGATTAGTTCGGTAATTCTTGCTGAAGCAGATCTGGGTTAGGTTTGATCGAGCCGGACTCAGTATTAGCTGCAGTTTCTCAGCATTTGCTGCAGGAATTTGCTGCGTTAGCGTTCCTCACAGCAGCTGTGGACTTGCGTCACCTCGGCTTTGAACCTCTCGCCACGTCCCGTCAGAAGAGGGAGAGAGGGATTTGGAGAGGAGGCAGATCAATGCACCGAAAACGCCAGGCTCGTGCTTTGTGTTTGGGTCTCAGCTCTGGAGAGGGAGCTTCGATAGAAGAGGGGGAGGCAGAGTGTAAAGCCAGCGATGAAAAATGGGAAGCAGTAAAAATGTGTGCCTTTCAAATACAAGCCCTTCTCACAGCAACGATCCCTCAGACTCATCACAACATAGTATTTATAACAGTAGAGAACATGCCTCAACACTCTCAGTGAGTACCATATGGATAAGGCTCCATTAACACATTTATAATTAATGCATAAGGCATAGAATATGTGGCTATATTTGTAAACATGCATAACACTTTAATAATGTTGATAATTTTTATAAATTTTGAACATAATACATTGTAAATAAAGTTCATAACCCATGATACATGTATTTAAATAATTAGTAATAAATAAAACAAGCATAATAATTTAAGTGTTGTATTCGTGACCCTTTGTGTAGCACATCTATGAGAGGTGCAGTGTTATGTCATTGGTCATTATTGATATGATGCTAACTTTTACAAAAAGTTTGACAGTTTTAGACGTTGCCAAAGCAGGTTTATAAACTGAAAAATAAACAAATTAAAAAGGACTAAGTCACTTCTCTAAATCAGTGGCCCCTAAAGCATCCCTAAAGGGCCACAGCTTCATTGGCAGGAAGTTACTAATTCCCTCGCTAACCAGACCCCACTCCACCCCCTCCAGTCGTCTGAGGCTGCTATTAGCTAATCCCTCTAAATCCTGTTTAATGGAACTGTGCCGTTAACAGCTATTTGAGGCTAATTTGCTGGATGCCGGACGTTTGGCACCTTCAAAGCCGCCACAGTGAGTTTTCTCTAGGGTCCAAGCCTTGCTCATAAGAGCCGGAAATATCTGTCCGGAGGTGAAAGGACCAATTGGCTCACGTTGTGTTTGGGCAGTGTTTTCCGGGTACGTGTCTGACTTGAATTGGATTCAGATTTTCCTCCAGCACTCACTCACTTTATGATTTATATTAGAATTCATATAATTTTGTTTGTAATTATATGTTATGTTTAATATATTCCAGATCAAATGACAGCATTACATCATTATAAGAGAAGTGGCACTGTGCTCTCAAGCTTTATTTTGCACTCTGGGTAATGTCAGACCACTTTGGGTCAGTTTTAAGAAGTAGTTTGTTCAGCTTGAGTCATGTTCGGACTCATAACTTAACGCTGTGGTTTGGGTCAGTCTCAGACCCAGACATTAATAATGTGGTTTGGGTTGGGTCGAGTTTCACAGCAACAGTTAGGTGTTTGGGTCGGGTCAGTTACGGGCAGAATTTTAATGGACACATCTGACTCAAAATAAAACTATAATGGTTTGGTTTAGACCAGATTTGGGCAGAACTTTGTCAGACTCAAGTCGGGCTCAGACTCACAGTACAATCCTGGGTTGTGGTCAGAGCTAAAGAGTGTGTGTTTAGGTTTGGATCGTCGTTTCGGACCTGATTAGGGCTGTGTGGCTGTGTCCCTCTGCTTCCTGAGGCTTTTTTAAAAAAAAAAAAACGTATCCAGCCAGGGTCAGCGCTCTGGAGTCGGTCCAACACTCTGCACCGCTCCAGTCACTAAGAGACTGTGCTTTTTTTCCCTCTTGTTTTCCCCCCCAAGGCAAATATTCCCAAATTAGCCTCCACCGCCAGCGACTTGCTGAGTCAAGAGCCGCAGAGTAAATGAGGAGCAGGGCTCTGTTCATTTCAGTACAATGCCTTGTTTTTGTCTCACAGTTTCTGGAGCTTTTTCGTCACCCTGGTTTATGTTTTATGCATGTGTGTGTGTGTGTGTGTGTGTGTGTGTGTGTGTGTGTATGGCTGAGAATAACCAAGGCAAGTCAGTGGGTTGGATTTAATTTATTCTGTCTAACGTTAGTTGTGCTGAGGGCTGTGCAGGCGGTTTAGTGCGGTGTCTGGATTCTTCTGTCATTCATGTTACATTCTATGAACAGGTGCAGTTACTGATGGATGTTTATTACCAACTATAGATGCGCAGAGGGTTTTGAAATGCTCTATAAGTGCATAATGCATTGTAATTCATTTATTAATTGAACAATAACCAATGTAGTATTAGTATAATTAAATGTAGTATTTAGTGTGTAATGTCTGTTCCTTAGTTAGAAATAGCTTAGGCTTAAAGATGCCTTATTCTCCATCGTGTGTAAACAGCCCTGTTCAGAACGCCCGCTTTCAGCACCTGTTCCTTTAAATGATAATGAGCCGCTCGCTGTTCACCCCGACCCCGAGCGCACAGCAGTGAGGAGCGAGGAGCAGAAGCTCTGGTTTTTACTCGTTTTCGCTCAGTTCTCTTTCTTCTCTGTTCTCATTTTCTTAGTTTTTACTCAGTGCTCTTATTTCTCTGCTCTTGTTGTATCTGCTTTGTAAATTTTATATTTTTGTTTTTTACGTAACTAGAAATCAGTGGTACCTCCTCTTTCAGGTTGAGCTGTGGATGTAAAAGTCTATGTTAAGGCTTATTTCTGCTAGCGCCCCTGTGTAATTCTAGTACTATGTTAGCACTTAGATAAAAGCAGTTTGACATAACTTAACATTAAAGACTGTTATTTTAATTTCTCATTGTAGTTTTGAAGACTTTGAAATGCAGTGTGAATTTACAGTTGAGTGACTGCTTGGACGAGGTCAGTGTTATACAGAGGAACTGACATCGTCTGAAAATCGCACCGTTTCTTCAGAGACCTTTAGCCATTAAAAGGGATTCTTGATTAGGTTTCAGGCTTTTCTCATTGTGCATATCCCTCCCGCCTCAGCTCCCGTCTCTAACCAGCTCCGTATCGATCCGAGATGATGTGTGTTCGGAGTTTGCTCATTTGAGCCACGATCGATCACTCATCTGGAGCATTAACGGCTATGTGGGCCGCTGCTGTTTTCTGTTCCTTCCGCCGTGTGTGATCCGGAGTTCTGCCTTGGTTTCTGTTCCTTCAGCAAAGCTTAATCCCAGTGCGGTGGAGGGGGTGAAAGATGAATTGTTTTTATATCAAAATCACAGTTTGAAAGAGCGTGGTTTTGAGGAGGGATAAAGTGGGGATGGACACGATTGCGCAAACAAACCTCTTCAGAAATGAATAAAGCAGCACAGCGGGGAAAGTCGATGAGTTGGACGTCCCAACCGTGACTAACAGCCCGACTGTCACAACACACTCAGCATTCAAACCTCAAGCCACAGAAGGTGGATGTGGTGTGATGTTGTGGTGTTCGGATCATGATTTACATCAGAGTTTCCCACTGGGTGAGTTTTGCGAGTTCTCGTGGCTCTCTGATGGAGATCTTGGGGTATGGGCTCCACTGGACTTGGAGCTGGAGGGTGAAATCTCTCAGCATGTTGTACACCAACACAAGGCTCTTTTATAAAGAGTGCCAATGTCTTGTCAAGGAGAGAGCAAGATGCTGAATGCTCCACATGTTCTGGAAGGCATGCACAGCGTTATCCATCATTCTCTGAGAAGACTTAGCTCAGGATATTGCTACCGGCAAAGAATCTCCAGCAAAAAAAGGCCAGACCCGGCTCTAGACAGTGATTTAGCTTTTAAGCAATGAATATCAGGGGCTGTGTCGCTGAGAACTGATGTTTCAGTCTTTAGCCATAAAGCTCATCTCGTGAAATCCTCCGCGGAAACACAATTTCAAAATCCTGAGATATTTCAAGAGCTGCTTATTGCTGATTTAATCTCTTACAGGTGGCTTCACTAGACGGCCGTGTCACTATCAAACGCTTACCAACAGGAGGCTTTTGTTTAATTACCGCAGAGTAACAGTCGATTGTGTTTAACATCGATTATTCACAGCGGAAGAGAAGAGGGCACTAGAAGAGAGTGGTAGACAGAGCGACAGAATATAAACAAAGAGAGGCATTGAGAGGCTGTTAGGTCGAACAGAGAGTTGGTAGAACCCAGACTCTTCAAATCCGGCACGTCCCTTCACTTTCTTTTCCATAACGCCCCCCCCCCAACCCCCCCCCCCATTAAAAGGCTTTTACACTCCGTCTAAACAAACAAACACTCGGGTGGATGCGAGGGCATGCATTCTCTCACTGGTTCCCTCTTCGTGGGTCATTTTCCTCCTTAATGCTCTCCTCATTAGCATTGCAAAACAGCTGGGGTCCTCCCTGTCTGCGCTAACACCTCATTTCAAGATGCTCTGAAGGGTTCTGACTGGACTCTGTCAAGTGTTTGAAGAAACTGTAAGAAGATCTGAGCACTCGAGGGCATTTAAGTGGGAGATCTATTCCACGGACGGCTAAGAGACTCTCAGCCTTGATTGATATAAGAGTTGGACACAGGGTGTGCAGCTGATTGGTCGTGCCATCATCGTGATGTCATACCGCAGTGGTTTCCCATCCTCAACTTAAGGGCTTCCCTAAGGACCTAGGACTCTGAGCCTGTCTGGGTCTTAATAGTGAAGCTGAAATTAAAGCAATGACCGTGTTAATGTTTCTGATGTAATTCAGGTCAGTGGAGTCAGTTAGCACACAGCAAGATGTGAGATGTGGGGTCGTTTAAATTCTTGTTGAGAAAGACTGGTAGGGCTGTATACCTCTTGAAATTGAGAGGTATACTACCTTTTGCCTCTCGTGTACTCTACTGCAGATGCTCTGAGAATTACTCCTCAAACTTTGTCCTCCATGTTTGTGTGACACACCTCTTTTGTACTGACCAGTGTAAAGCTTTTCACGTAGGTTTTAAGACGCGGAGTTTGGTCGGCTTCAGTGTGAACGACATGGCGAGTGAAGCCTCCGCACGGCGCATGCGGTTGTTAGTTTTCTTCTAAATTACATGTTTATCTCTTAAGAAGATCACTAATATTTAGCATATCTCAGAATTTTCAGTTCCATCTTAAATGGCGAAATAGTGCCTGTAGCTACTGCAAAATTTAAGGTGGAACTGGAAGTTTCAAACAAAAAGCCGTTGAATAAGCAGCTGTATTCAGCTTCATGTCACAGAGAGTGAGCAGTGGGGGATAATATAGGATTGTGGAACGCTTTTAAAGACATGGCGTCCTAAATTTATCTACATTAAAGCCCAGAAGTTCTGATATTGCTGTTGATCACAGCTAAAACGCGGCTTTTTTGTGTTCTGATCATGTATCAGGCTCTTGAACAGTTGCTCCATTTCATACACAAAGGTTTCAACCACAACACCCTGTAAATCAGTTCCAAGGAGCAAAGTAACACTCAGGGGTAAGAGTAAAATTAAGAAATGGGCTTCACTGAGCCCTCAGAGTGAGCTAGCCTGCCATGCTATGAATGCACTCTGTGTACTGTATTCTCTCAGTGATGTGCAAGAACAGCGTTCCCTACAGAGGATATGTTCACTTATTTTCACGTAGAAACTCAACAAAACATTTGAACAGTTGTGTACGGCTGTAAAACTGGAAGCTGAAGCGTCTCTGCTGCACTCACCTCGTCCAAGCTGGAGTTGAGCAGCAGAAACGTGGCTTTGGCTCAACTCCAGCTTCTCTCCTGCCCCAGAGTTCACACAAGAAGCTTTTGTGTGCTTTCTCTCTCTCTCTCCCTCTCTCTCCAGATGGGCTTACTCTAACCTCTCTCTACCTCCAGAGTCTGGGAAATTCACCCCAACACACACTCACACTACCCGAGACCTCCTACTTCCCTCGTAGCTTATCTGGAGCAGAGCCACTGTGATCCGGTACTGGTCCAAACTCTGAGACTCATATTACATCAGTGTGAATTGAGCAGGATAACACACACATACTGTCTTCAGGGAGGGCTCTTGTTTTCATCAGGTCTGAGACTGTGCTGGCACTGATAAAGACCTCAGACTGTGCTCAGAAGTTACTTACTGAGCTCAGGAGATGAACAGTGATTCAGCCTCAGATTTATCAGGAGAAGCAGCCCTGGACGACGAGACAGGAGACGCAGATAAAAACATTATATAAATATAAAAATAACTCTGCCTCTGTCCCTTCTCCACAGTAGAACACAGTTCTGTTTCTTAATGAAATGTCTGTGACCCACAGCAGTGTTCTCCCCCTGTGTAAACAGCCCTGTTCAGAACGCCCGCTTTCAGCACCTGTTCCATTAAATGATAATGAGCCGCTCGCTGTTCACCCCGACCCTGAGTGCACAGCAGTGAGGAGCAAGGAGCAGAAGCTTTGGTGTTTAGCCGTTTTCACTTGGTTCTCCTTCTTCTCCATTGTCGTTTTCTCTGTTTACTCAGTGTTCTTAACCTTGTCTCACATATACAACATCTGTCCAGCGCTGTGATTGGACAGACTCAGACGAGGGGGCGGGGCAATTTTAAAGTCTGCACTTGACATCAGAAACAGAGCCAAATCAGAACGGCTCATTTATTCCATATTTTCTGACTGACTATATGGCATTGTTTCACAGTATATGGGTTGGTGGGCTCCAGATCCCCACATTAATATGAACAAGCATTTTTTTTTTTTGTAATTTGTCCCCTTTAAGTGTGGTTTATCTGACCGCGGTTTTCCCCAGGTTTGTATAATTCTGTGTTTGTGGCAGCTGTAATTGTGATGGATCTCAGAATGAGAGCTTCGTGGTCGTTATGGCTTTACGACCTGTGTTCATCTGTGGCTTTGCTGGTTCAGAGGTTAGTCTTGGGTTTAATCTGAGAAGATCTAGTCCTCTGGGTTTCAGATGTTAACTGTCCAGCTGATAATGGCCTAGCAGTAAATGGCCCTGAGAACTTGCTCCTGCGCCTGGATCATTTACCGTTTATTTGTTTATCGACTCGCTATGTGTGTCGACCACATTTGCATTTCGGAGTCAGCAGCGGGCGGCGTTATTAATGTGGCAATTACATGGGGAATGAATGGCAAAAGCTAATAGATTTATCTCTATACTTTTGGTGGCTTGGACCCTTTAATTGTATCGTGAGCTGAGGGCAACACACACACACACACACACACACACGTGCCAGCTGCTCGTTTGTTCTTGGAGTGCGTTCACTCTCCAAAAAAAGCTCTTTAATTGATGTTATGAGCGCTGTGCTGAATGGGACTGTTAGTTGTTGTTGTCACTGCTCAGGTACTTGGCATCGCTCGAATAAAAGCGGAGACATAAATGCAGCAGAAAAAGGAACACAGTCGAGGAAAGGGTTCTTGAGCATTAAACACAGTGTTACTTTTTATGGAGAAAGTCAGTGGGGGGTGCATTTGCATGGCTCTCTTCAGAGAGTGAGGTATAAACTAATCAAGAGAAAACAATTATTATAACAAGGGACTCGCGGAGACCAGCAGAAGAAAAGCAGCTGGAAATTTCAGAGGAAATGTAAATGTGTCCGTGTGGTTCCTGGAGGACTTTCTATAAGATTAATGTGCAGCATTTCACAGCTTTCTTCCACTTAAAGGTTTAATATTTAGATCCTTCCGTTAATGTGAGTGTGTGAGTGACTGGGTGAATGTGTGTGAGACTGGGTGAGTGTGTGAATGACTGGGTGAATGTGTGTGAGACTGGGTGAGTGTGTGAATGACTGGGTGAGTGTGTGAGTGACTGGGTGAGTGTGTGAGTGACTGGGTGAGTGTGAGTAAATGGGTGAGTGTGTGAGTGACTGGGTGAGTGTGTGAGTGACTGGGTGAGTGTGTGAGTAAACCGGGGTGAGTGTGTGAGTGACTGGGTGAGTGTGTGAGTGACTGGGTGAGTGTGTGAGAGACTGGGTGAGTGTGTGAGTGACTGGGTGAGTGTGTGAGTGACTGGGTGAGTGTGTGAGTGACTGGGTGAGTGTGAGTAAATGGGTGAGTGTGTGAGTGACTGGGTGAGTGTGTGAGTAAATGGGTGAGTGTGTGAGTAAATGGGTGAGTGTGTGAGTGACTGGGTGAGTGTGTGAGTGACTGGGTGAGTGTTTGAGTGAATGGGTGAGTGTGTGAGTGACTGGGTGAGTGTGTGAGTGACTGGGTGAGTGTTTGAGTGACTGGGTGAGTATGTGAATAAATGGGTGAGTGATTGGGTGAATGTGTGAGTGACTGGGTGAGTGTTTGAGTGATGGGGTGAATGTCTTAGTGACTCTGTGAGTGACTGTGTGAGTGTGTGAGTGATTGGGTGAATGTGTGAGTGACTGGGTGAGTGTTTGAGTGATGGGGTGAATGTCTTAGTTACTCTGTGAGTGTGCGAGTGACTGGGTGAGTGTTTGAGAGAGTGGGTGAGTGTGTGAGAGGCTGTGAGTGTGTGAGAAGTAGATGAATGTATTATTAATGAATAAGAATACTGAGTTCTTGTGGGTGATTTATAGTGAAGAGAGTGTAATTACTCCATTTGAACTGAAATCAGTGCAGCGCAGTGTGTGAATGAAAATCTAAATCCTGTGATGAATCCTGATCCAGGGAAATGTCTTTAAGTGTCTGTGTTTTATTTTTCTGTGTGTTCTGTTCCTATGCTGCACTCTCAGACCCCTGCAGTGCGCTAATAACGTAGACTGCATTTATACAGCAGTGTGAACTTCACAATCAGGATTCCTTCAGCATTAATTGAATTAGGGTGTAATTTGAGTCGATAAAAGTGGTGTGTTATTTTCTCAATCATCTAGAATTTTCCCTCTCGAGCTGATCATTCATTACCTGCTCTCACAACCTGAACCCTGCAAGTGTTTATGAACACTTTCCTCTTGTCATCCGCCCACTCTCTCTCTCTCTCTCTCTCTCTCTCGCTCCTACTCAGTGCCAGTGAGCAGAGCTGGTGGGCTGTAGATGTTCAGCATGTTGCTGAGAGTTTTTATGAACACGAGCGAGTCCTTGATGTAGAAAATATAGCGTTTAGTGGTTAAAAGAAGTTGATTATCTTTTATTTTAATTGTCATTTGCTTAATAACATTTACTGAACAATGTAAATAGTAAATATACTTGTCTGGTTTGCTCAGTGTGTGCTCGTATCTGTGCTTGAATCAAGACTAATTGAAATATACTTGGATTAAAAGAGTACAGTCTGGTGCTCACTTACAATTACCTTTTGCTCACTCAATAGTTTTTGCCACTGACTTGTCATCTGTCACTTGTCAGTAATAAAAATGTTGTGCAGCGTAAAGACAGGCTGCAAAATGATAAAAATATGTATCTTTCTACATTAATTTATTCGCTAAAAGCAGCTCCAAGTAGTATATTTACCTTTACATAATTACAGTTTAAGATCGTTGTGATGCTCCACTGAGATGTAATAAGGAGAATAGAGTCTATGTCATTGCTACACTGGGCTGAGCACTTTGGAAACTGCACTATGTATCCCTTGATATCAGGAACGTGCTGTAAAAGTGAAAACTGTAGGGAGACCCTAGAAACAAATATACCCAATCTAACCTAGTGTTGCTCTAAGAAAAATGGACCACGAAAGTCACTAGAGGTGGACACACACTGACCCATCCACCCGTATATTGATATTCACACCAGTTTACACAGATATACCAGTGATAAATGGTTGCATAGATGTAAATAAATAGATGTGAAAATATCTTTTTTTTAATATCTCTCCTCCTCCTCCTCGTGTGTTACAGACGAACAAAGGCGACGCGCTGGCGAACCGGGTCCAGAACACTTTGGGCAACTACGACGAGATGAAGGAGCTCCTTACCAGCCATTCCAACCAGAGCCACTTAGTGGGCATTCCCAAGAACTCCGTTCCCCAGACCCCGGTGGAGAAGACGGATCAGGGCGGATTCTTTTCTGAGGCTCAGCGAGGGCGGGGAACTTCTCAGCCATCGACTCACGCAACGTCCATGCCTCCTCCGCCTTCCTCAACCACCTTAACTGGACCTAACGTCCTGCACGCCAAAAAGTCCCGAACACAGGAATGGTCCAGAGGGTCTCATGGTTCTCAAGGGGGTCAAGGGACCAGCCGAGGGTCCAAGCATTCGGATCAGGACGATTCCAGCCCCAGCACGGCCTCAACCTCGTCTCATTCCAACAGGAGGAAAGTGCCAGCACCCACAGACCTGGGGCTCGTAAAATCCCCCTCCGACCAGGACCCCAACCCCGTCCTCCACACCTGCGGCTCTCCAGTGGCATCCACTTCGCTGCTGCCCTGTGGTGTGGCCACGCCCTCCTTCCCCCAGGCGCTGCACTGCAAGCCCCCCAGTGCCGTGCAGCAGAAGCCCACCGCCTACGTCAGGCCCATGGATGGCCAGGACCAGGTGCCCAACGAGTCGCCCGAGCTCAAGCCTCCTCCGGAGGTAGCTGACAGCTTCAGCACACCCCCCTTCGCAGGCCTCCTCGACACTAAAGGCCCAGCACCGGCCAGCAAAGGCAAACTCCCCAAACTAACCCTGCCCCAGGCCGGAGAGGTGAGTCCACTGAATTTACTGAATTTTTTATATCAAAGAATTGCATGAAAGTACATCATATACTTCCAGATATAAACTCTGAAAATGAGTACACGTGACTTAAAGTCTCTGGATGTAGATGATTTAAATTCATGAATATTTTGAGGTTTGAATGTGCTGGTCGTGTTGTTCTAACGTTTATACGTAGAGCTGAATGTTTACATGTTATTTACTGTCTCCTAAACTGATTCTGCTCAGAGAGAAGAGAACGTTTAAAGTGTTTTTACCTGCTGCTGTTCAGGGGTGGACAATATGACTGTGGTGGATATATTACTTGGAGTGCAGGGGGCAGTTACCCTGTAGCCGTTTTTTTTTAACCAATAATGATTTTTGTCACATGATTATTTTGTCACTGCCTAAGGATTGTGCATATTTTCTGAATCCGATAATGAGCTTGAGAGCAACACCAGGTAAGATTTGGCATTTTTGCTCCTGGGCTCCCCCTACAATTGTAGAGTGTACTTAACCTTTTCAGCTTGGTACTGGGGGTAGTTTCCTATCTAAAAGTTACATACTGCAGTTTCTGCAGTGCTGGGCCCAGAGTAGGAATGACAGAGGCTCTGTACTTCCTGTTATAGTTCAGTGTAGCATCACAATGATTTTGAAGCTGTAATTTTAAGGGAAAATACTACCTAGCGTTATTTTATTGATGCAATGAATTTTGTCCAAAGGATCAGAATGAATCAAATCACTGCGGGGTCAGAGATTCATGGTCATTTTTTGACGTCCTGTTCCTGATGAAGAAGTGTCGGTAAAACAGAATATGTTTAGTGTATAGCTTAATTGGACGTTCAAATCCATCATTGTTATCTGTGCAGAAAAGGAAATAGAGGCAGGTAGAATGTCAGTAAAATTTGATTTATTGGTGCTGGTGTTTATTATGGGTTAGCGTTATCGGCTCTTGTTAACAGCGCTGCTCTGGCGTGAACGTGTTGAAAGTTGCAGAGCTGCAGAACGAGAGAGTTGTAGTTTTTCACAGGAAGTTTGTCTTTACTTTGTCTTACTGAGTGTTCAGCTAATAAACATTTGAATAATTGTAGTTGTTTTTCCATTATATTCTGATAAATCTGCATTGGACTAATGTTATATCCCTTCCTGAGCATTAGGCTAATACCCATTAGCTGTCTACATGGCACAATGGCACTGTCCTACTTCACACGGTCAGTGCCAGTGGTCTAAAACAGAAACCTCTGGAGCCAAAGTGCTCTGCGACTTTGCCCTGATTGTTCTGCTTCAGGACGGCTTGGTAGCTGGACAGGAGGAAGGGAGTTGGCAGAAGGGTTTGACTCTGTTGGTTTTCCTCTGGCTACGTCTGTTTCACATTGAGCCCTGGCGGAGAGAGAGGGGCTGACATAATGGAGTAGTTCATTAATAATCAGCTAAACAACCTCAGGCTCTCACAGTTTGGAGTCAGAGAAGCCGCCAGTCACCTCTCTATTGTTCCAAAGCATTCGAACAGGTCATGGGCTCATGAGAACTCTGAGGAAACTCTGACGTCGCGGATTTATCTCATGTTTATTATGTGGTGGGTTTATGGCACCTTCCTTTGGTGTTGAAAGGAAAGTGGTTTGGAATTACAGTAAATGGCCAAAGGATTTCCAGGTGATTTTCTTCTGAAATAAAGGGCACTTATCAGGGGTCTGTTCTTCTGATCTGCGCCTATTGTCTTCTGGGAAGACTTTAAAGTAGATATTGGATACACTGCTGTGAGGATTTGATGGCATTCTGCTACAAAATCAGGTGTTAATATTGGATAATATATGTAGATCTACAGTGGAAATATAAACCTGAATTATATGTCTATTCTGCATCTTTCTAATGAACCTCAATTAAAATGTTTAAATTTCATACGTTTTCTTGAATTTTTCCCACGCATATGTTCTGCATTAACCCCAGTGCTTCAGGAGCTTTATCTCCGGCTCTGAGAACGGGCTTCTACTGACCTGGGGCTCGAGGGCGACACCTGAGCTGCTCCAAAAGCTTTTTACAGCTGAGCCATGCTCCCTTCGTCCCTCTGAGCCGCTGCCAGGAGAAACATGTGATCTGCCAGAGCCCCGCTGAGAAAAGCGAGCCGTTTGATAGCTCCGGACGGTCCGAGAGTTTGAGGGGAGAGAGTGATGAAAGGTTCAGGGACAGCAGGAGGGAGGAGGTGAAAGATAACAAGCTGGGGCTGTGTAATAGTGTTGTAATTATCACATCACTGAGCTCATAAAGAGGGACGCCCCAGAAATACTTTCACGTTGAACTCTTTTAGCTTCACTCATCATTTCCCTCAACTATAAACACCACGCTGAGGTTTCTTCTGTTTAAATGACGCACACAGATGCAGCTTGTGCGATAACAGTGCCCCCTAATGGACAAACCTACCTACAAACCTAGTAAAAGTTAGTGGGTTTAAGTTAAAACAGCTTTTTTCCAGTGTATATTAGTAACAGCTCTAGAGCAGGGGTTCTTATTCTGGGGTTCACAGTTCCCCTCTGGGGCTTAGTCTCATCCCAATGGGCCATGAAAGTAAGTATACAGAAAATACACCAATGCAAACTGATGCACAGCCTACAGTGGAAGTAAACTTTAGGTGGTGCTGTTGGTTCCTGCTGCTGCAAGCTCTCCGTACTCCGTTAACACAAAATTAACACGTAATGGGAAGAGTCAATAGCGAGTGGTTCCTAAATCAGGAGCTTATATCTAATTGGCTCCGCTGGACGTAATGGGAGGAGTTTGAGGGCTGTTCCTAAATTGGGAGCTTGTGCCCAATTAGCTGCAAATGTTTCTCTTCTTCTTCTGGACCGATCTACCGTGGATCATTTCCTCAGACTCTCCTGCCTTGTTTCTGCAGTCAGAATCACTCTGACTGACCTTTTGCTGGGTTTATTTTTGAACGATGGTCGTCCTTCTGGTCCCCAGGGGTTTTCCTCAGTTGCAGCCTCAGGACAACCAGTGTGATGTGGTCAGTTTCTGACCAGTCACTGCTGCTGCAGAGCTACAACAGCAGATTTCAACAGTTTCCCAAGTTTACATTTCCCCATATAACCAGATTATTAAGTGAGTTTGGGGTCGTGAAACGTATGTCACCCCAAAATGGGGGCTGCACTGTGGAAAAGGTTAAGTACCCTGGCTCTGTTTATTTGCAGAGCAGGAGAACTCTCCCCTCTCCCTAAAGTTCCTGGGCTTGAGCCCAGCGTGTAGTTCTCAGTGAGTAAAGTGAATGAAGAAAAGAGCTGAGATAAACACACGCAGCATATGACTGAACAGGTTGACTGTCCTCTGTCGAGCCGTGGAACTGCGTCCAGCTGTTCCCTCGCTTTGTTCCGCCGTGGAGTCGGCTCCAAGACTGCTGCAGAAAACCATCCAGGAGCATATGGCGTGCACGGAGAGACGGGAATTTTAATTTCTCTCCGAGAGCCTCCACTGAGCGGCCGGCTCACACAGAAACGGAGATAGATGATGTTGTTGTTGGGGGACAGAGGGAGGGAGAGGGAGAGGGAGAGGGAGAGGGAGAAGACCCCCCATGGCGTGAGCCACATCTGGGCTTTTCTCTCTCTCTCTCTCTCTCTCTCTCTCTCTCTCTCTCTCTCTCTCACACACACACTCACTCACTCACTCTCTCTCTCGTCCTTGCTCTTTCTGCCTTTTCTCTCTCTCCATCTTTACTGTAAAAACAATAAGTGGTCTCTGACTTGTGTACTGTACAGTTCCATTGGTGTGACAACAGTTACAAAGGACAAAGGAGAGAGTGCGTGAGAGAAAACAAGAGAGAGGAAGGAGAGAGAGAAAGTAGAGCGTTAGAGAGAGAGAAAGAGAGAGAGCAAAAGTGGAGAGAAGAGAGAGACTCTCAGGAGAGAAGAGAAGCTCTTGAAGGACACTGATTTGATTTCTCTCCTCCGCTGTTCTCGGCGCAGGTTTGTTACAGACGGTGGACTGTGCTGAGGCGTCTCTCGGGGACGCTCTGTTGTTCTGCTGTTTATTATTCCTGCTTTTTGTCGGCCGTTCTCACTCCTCTGAGATCAGGAACCGCTCAGGGTCTCTCTGACTGGACCTTCTCCAAGGCTTGACTCCTTTTCCTGTGCTCATAGTTCACTGGGACAGATGTGGTTTAATTGCACCTATAAATTATTGCCAGGAATATTCTACTGTTATCTCACAGAATAACAGACATCCATAACACCTTAAATTAGCACGGGATTTCAGAACACACCTTACATGTTCATGAGTCCAAATACTTTCCTCGGGCTTAGGGCAGCACTGAAGGGAATGAAATGTGGCCTGGGGTCCCTGGGCACTGCTCTGCTGCAAAATATTTGGACAGGTTGAGAGCTCTGTGGTGATAAGGCGGCGCTAAATGGCTCTGGAAGTGTTGCGTTATCGCCTGCTCTATTGATTAGCACAGAGTGTTTTTGGTGCTCACTGGGAAGAAGAGACTGCGCTGGGGGGAGGGCTCTCTCTCTCTCTCTCTCTCTCTCTCTCTCTCTCTCTCTCTCGATTTTTTGGTCAGGGTGTATGAGGAGGTATCGACAGGCAGATAACACTATTGATTCTTTCCAAAAACAGTTATTGCACCCAGTATTACTCGAGGTTTATGAGCCTAATCTAAGCTTTATCTCCAGCTCCTCAGAGCGTGATTTGACAAGACAATAAAGCAGAGAGGGATATTTCTCCTCCTGCAACACGTGGGAGTGGAAGTGATGGAGGTTCCTGCAACGCAGGGTCAGATTTGGTGGCTTGTGGTTTATAAAGGTCTAAAGATTTACAGTGATTACACTGTGGCTTTATCATTACCAGCTGCTAATAATAAAGTGACAGGAATCATTCTGATAAACTGTAATACACCACAGGAAGCATAGGGGGTGATATTTCATTTTTACCTATTAGCGCTATTGTTGAATTTATTTAATGTTCAAAGCCTGAAATCAATCCAAAATTATTTTGTTTTCTGACAAAAAAAAACAGGACCAAGAAACACAACTCCAGTAAGATTTCAGATTTAAAAAAATATATATTTATGAGCTCCTACAGATCTCAGAAAAACGGGATGAATCCAGCAATAAAGAAAGCCTTGGTCTCCTTTAATGCAGCGACAGGAAGCAAGGAATTAAACAGTGATCTCTAAATCTAAACAGTCATAATCTGAACATGGATATGGGCTTTTTCTACCTCCTCCAGTAGCAGATTCAAAATGAGACGTTCGGTTCCTTAGGGTTAAATTCACAGTTACCACCATGGGTCTGTAGTCACTCAATGTCTGTAACACTATATCACTGTACCTTGTTTCTATGTTAGTTTTATGACCTCTTCAAGGCTCAGCCTCTTCGTAGCTGCTGCTTTATGGATTCATTGTTTCATACATCACTGTGTAGCTCCTCAGGAGCCACGATATCACAGAGTACTACAGTATTTAGCTCATTTCCACAGACTTAGGTCTGATCACTCTGATTAAACACATCAACAATGAGTTGTTACAGACGTTAGGAAGATAACATGGTGCATCCAGCAATAAAGGACTTCATATTGGCGACGTCGCTGCGAAATCAATCGCTCGGTCTGATTGCTCTTTCTGATCAGATCTAATGCTGCAGCCAGCTTCAGCTGCGCGCCAGAACTCTTCAGGCTCACTCATCTTCTCCATGCTCGCCCGCCAAGGGACCGCGGATCACAGCGGAACCCACGGCGACGAGGATTCGCTTCCTGCCAAACCCCAGCCGACCTGGCTAATGAGGCTAATGCTACTCCAAGCTGCAGACTTGGCTTTAAATCAAATCATCACACGGGAAAACAGCGTGCCTCAATTAAACACATCCGAGCGTTTATCACATCAAACAGCTCGACTTTGTGATGTGCGAGACTGAGACACCCACAAATAAATTACTGTCTGATATAGAACTGAACATATGCATGATGTCATGACTTTTAGAAGCTGAGGGCCTGTGGTTCATAGGCGTTATTTAAATACTGCAGAGATATTTCTGATAAACAGCGTAGAATTATTTTCATTTAGAACTTTATGATCATGTTCGAGTACAGATTAAAGCTATCCTCCAAGCAAAAGATGAAATATCATGCTGATGACATTCTCCCTTACTCCAAATATACACAATCAGCTGAGAGATGTTGGGGATGTAAGAATATAAATATAATATGTATAACTATGAATACAATTGGTGGGAGATTGTACAGTACTCTGCAGAGGTTAGGGACCTAAGATAATGATATATATTTAAACTAATGACTTCTCAGTGAGCGTTTAGCTGGTATAAAGTTATATATAATCACAGTAAATACGAAAACACACACACACGCACACACACACACACACACACATATATATGTATAATGTTTTGTTCAGATTCTCCTTGATTTGTAATTAAGTTTATTCTAATGTTGGGCGTTATTTGTTGTTTGTTTGTTTAGCAAATAAACACTTACTGCTCAGATAAATAGCTTTTTAAATCTCATAAAACACTAGCACAGTATTGTATGTAATATTTAAATAATGTAGTCAAGAAATAAGAATACAGTTATTTTTATTCAAGGTTTCACAACAGTATTCATTGTGAAAATACTGTCTATATCCACCCCACACTCAGAAAACACATGCTGTGATCACAATACTACACATAATACAGCAGTGTGGCTCAAATACAGCACATAATGCAGCAGTGTGGCTCACTGCAGCTCTGTTGCAGTCCATCGCAGGCAGCCGGTCCTGTTATTAAAAGAGATTTTGGCGTCGGAGGCAGAGAAATCTTTATCTCTCGCTGAGCCCAGCTCCACGTCGCCGGACAGGAAGCCATTTCCAGGAACATTTGATTACGACCCAGTGCCAAGACTCACAGAGAGAGATGGCACTTCCCTGTGGAAAGCGTTCTCCAGCCCTCACGACGTTTGGGGGGTAATAGGCCTGTACAGAAACACAGAGCATTACAGTGATTCATACTGATGAGATTTCTCTGGGTAAACACTCGTCCATGTGTGTTTTTTGGAGACGGGACTGTTTTATTTTCTCTGGGTCGTAAATGAGAAATGAGCCGTTTGAAATGCTGTATCTCTGAAGTGTGTTTGCTAATGCAGAGGGGAGCCACTGCTAATGCGGCCGTTGCACAATGGCTCAGGCATCTTTCGGATTTTATTTATTTATTTAATTTGAGTTGCACTCTTTTACCTGTCACTTTTTAACAAAGGAGAAAAATCACTGGTTGGGAAATGAACATCTCAGAGGAAAGAAAAATCAAAAAGGACATCTACTTGATGTCTCAATAGTTTCTCCTAGAAAACAATGTGATCAGATGGAAAGACAAAGAAGACTTTAGCCTAAGTCTCCTGCTGCTCAAATGTGTCTCCTGAGATAAAGACCTCAGTGATCTCATGTGTCTCCTCAAGACTTTTAGTGGAGATCTCAGTTACGTCTGAATCTGTGCTCAGATTTGTCATGTCTCCTTTTGGACTCATCAGATAGGGTCACATGACGTCTGTTTATAAGGAAATGACTGTCCTTAAAGAAAAAGAGCCAATCAGTTCTTTGTTAAAAAGGAAAAGTCCGCCCTCTTGGAGATATCAGCATGTGTTAAATGAACTACTATTTATGCAATATCTAAGGGATTTTCAGGTTTTGAAAATGACCCTGTGGTGCTCAGTGTACTTTGTTGCTCTGAGGTCTGAGACTTTAGGTTTCTCATTGTGGGATATGTATCAGCTCCTACTTTCATTTCCTCTGGGATCTGGCTCAGGATGAAGGGTCTCTAGAGAACAAGGCAAAGGGCCTGGATTTGGGGAGAGGAAGTCGTAGTTTCTGGGACACTTGTTTTGTCTTGGACAGAGGCCCACACCTGCTCTGAGTCTGAAGAATACACAGACTGAGTATGACCCAGTGAATCCAGGCCTAGTGAAACTCACTGAAACAACATTCACTTTGTCTTGAGGATCAACCAATCAGCTTTAGACTAAATATAAAGCAATGTACAAGCTTTACAGTGACATAATCCCCCATCGTCTCCACAGTGGAACACAGTTCTGTTTATTAATGAAACGTCTGTGACCTGCTTTGGTCCAAACCCCACGAGCCCCACAGCAGTGTTCTCCCCCTGTGTAAACAGCCCTGTTCAGAACGCCCGCTTTCAGCATCTGTTCCTTTAAATGATAATGAGCCACTCGCTGTTCACCCCGACCCCGAGCGCACAGCAGTGAGGAGCAGAAGCTCTGGTTTTTAGCCATTTTCACTCGGTTCTCTATCTTCTCCGTTTTTACTCAGTACTCTGCGTTTAACCTTGTCTATGTGCTCTCACATACAGGCGGGTCCAGCACTGTGATTGGACAGACTCAGATGAGGGGACAGAGCACTTATCGTCAGAAGAGGAGCAGAATCAGAACCTCACATTTTATCCCATGCTTTCTGACTGACATTTTTAATAATATGTGCCCTTTAAACAACAGCCCAAGACAGGGAGAGTTAACACAAATCAATAAAGTTGGCTAAGTTTCATGTTCTTCACCAAATAGGCTTAAACAGGGAGTGTGTAATACTCCATTAATACCACTTGAGCAGCTTTGGTCTTTCCCCATTATGTTGAACATTTTCAGCAACCGAGAGCTTTACTGAAGATTCCCCACTCAGTACCACATACCCCTGAATACAGATTAGCAGAAAAACATGGCTGATGGTGTCACTTGATAATAGGCTCAAATAGAGAAAGTCTGCACGGGGTTACATTCATTCATTCATTCATTCATTCATTCATTCATTCATTCATTCATTCATTCATTCATTTGTTCATCACTGTAGGAGACCTGTTCACCGTTCCAAGTCACCTGATAGTAATGGTAGAGATAGTAAGGATTGTCACTGAGTATTGCCCTACCATTTCACCCCTTAGCCCTGCTCCTTCATTTCCCTAGGAGTGGGGATGTCTCGAGTCTTACTGGGAAAGATTCTTGAGATTTTTCAGGGGCACACTTCAAACAGAGAGCTACTGTATTAACGCTTTGTGAATCAGCAACAAGATGGTGGCACAGGCGACAAAGTAATACATATTAATAAAATATTACAAAAAGTGTTATTACCTTAGTTTAATGTAGTCTCACCGCTTTATATCTTTTTGCTTCATAACAAATTTCAATGAATAAAATATTGTTGTGGGCCTCACGGTGGAGCAGCAGATAGTGTCTCTGTCACAGCTCCAGGGTCCTGGAGGTTGTGGGTGCGAGACCCGCTCCGGGTGACTGTGAGGAGTGTGGTGTGTTCTCTCTGTGTCTGTGTGGGTTTCCTCCGGGTGACTGTCTGTGAGGAGTGTAGTGTGTTCTCTCTGTGTCTGTGTGGGTTTCCTCCGGGTGACTGTCTGTGAGGAGCGTGGTGTGTTCTCCCTGTGTCTGTGTGGGTTTCCTCCAGGTGACTGTCTGTGAGGAGCGTGGTGTGTTCTCCCTGTGTCTGTGTGGGTTTCCTCCGGGTGCTCTGTTTTCCTCCCACGCTCCAAAAACACACGTTGGTAGGTGGATTGGAGACTCAAAAGTGTCCGTAGGTGTGAGCGTGTGAGTGAATATGTGAGTGTATGTGTCGCCCTGTGAAGGACTGGCGCCCCCTCCAGGGAGTGTTCCTGTCTTGTGCCCAGTGATTCCGGGTAGGGTCCGGACCCACCGTGACCCTGAACTGGATAAGGATTACAGACAATGAATGAATTTCCAGTTCCACCTTAAATGCTGAATAAATTACCTGCTAACGGCTGTGGCTATTGCAGCATTTAAGGTGGTATTTGGAAGTTTTGAACAGAAAAGCTGCAGAATAAGTAGCTGATTTCACAGAGTGGGTGATGATATATGATTGTGGAAGTATGATGCCTGATGTTTATCTACGTTTAAATCCAGAAGCTCTGATGTTTATTGTTTTCTGATGATGAAATGTCTCGTAGGGGAAGATTTTAAACACCGCACCCTGTAACTCAGTTCCAAGGGGCAAGTTAACACTTGAAATGCGGTGTAAGGGTCAAATTGTTTCTCTTGTTTATAGTTACTTTGTGTTTGATCTCTGTCTGGATCTGTTTGCTGTGTTTCACTGTGTTTTTGGCTTGACTTCGTCCTGCTCTACAGACACTTAGTGAATTCTTCTTTAAGGTGTACAGTTCATGTACTTTCTACAGGAAAACAGGCAGTGACACTCTGGAGCAGCTACACATAAGCCTAAGGTCCCCATGCTCAGTGTTAAGTATGGGTAGAAGGACATAAAGCCCCCAGCACTGGGACTGTGTTCTCTGGAGTGATGGAGCTACATTAAATCCTCATAGCAATGTTCCAACATTTCTTGTAAAGCCTTCCCAGGACAGTAGAGAGGCTGTTACCTGTAACTTGGGAAAAAAGGTTTTAATTTCAGTAGAGATGAATGTTTCACCCACAGAGAGGCACAGAGAGAGAGAGAGAGAGAGAGAGAGAGAGAGAGATTTGTTAAAAACACTCAGACCAGTGCAACATATTAAAAATCATGTTATATATTATTAGAAGCAGGGGCTCCTTTGTAGGTCGTACTGGTGTGAAGTTGGAGAAATTGACAGAGCTCAGTCGCAACTTGGAATTAGGTCAGTTTCACAATTCACTTGAGTCTCTCTCTCTCTCTCTCTCTCTCTCTCTCTCTCTACCCTTCTTGCTACTATCTCTCTCTCACTATCTCAGTCTCTTGCTCTTTATACTTCTCTCTCTCTCTCTCTCTCTCTCTTTCACTATTTTCTCTCTTCTGTGTTCTCTCTCTTTCACTGCTGTCTCACTGTTTCTCTATTTCACTAAATCTCCATCACTACTCTATCTTTGTTGTCTTTCTTCAACCTCTCTCTCTCTATCTCTCTCTCCCTCTCACACCTTCCCTTTCCCTTTAAGCCTCTTCTCTTTTTATCATTCTTTCTAACTCTCTCTCTCTCTCTCTCTCACTCTCACTCACTATTTTCTCTCTTCTGTGTTCTCTATCTCTTTCACTGTTGTCTCACTGTTTCTCTCTTTCACTAAATCTCCCTCACTACTCTTTCTCACTATCTATCTTTGCTGTCTTTCTTTGTCCCCCTCTCCCTCTCCCTCTCTCACTCACACAAACACACACACACACACACAAACACACACACACACACACGGACACACACACACAAACACACATTTTTCCACACAGTCATGCTTGATGGGCTGTTCTCATCAGCCTTTGTTTAATATCTCTGCAGAATTAATTTGGGCTCATTACGGAGCTTCCTTTCTGCAAACGCACTGATACAGTCAGTAATGTGGCTAATAAACATAAAAGGACGTGCTCCAAAATACCAGCACACAGCAGAGGAGATGGAGGAGGAGAAGAGAGGGAAGATAACGGAGAAGGAGCGATAATGTCGCAATCTAAGAAAAGATTTTTCCAGACTTTACATTTTAAACTGCACTCAACAGCACAACCACCACCACGCTTCACAGAAACATGTCCGCGTCACTAATGAGAGGTTTCACAGATCGGAAAGAGAAAGAGGAAGGAGAGATGTGCCGTAAAACACCAGCACACAGCCGAGGAAAAGAAGAAGAGATGGAAGGGGGAGGGGGAGGAGAGATAATGCCACAAATCTACGAATGGATTTTTCCAATCTTTACGTATTAAACCGCACTCGCTCGGCACAAGGCTGTTGTGATTTATAATAATCGCTCCAGATTACTGTGAATGCACCTTATTACCAAAGCTTTATTCTGTCATTAACAAAGCTATATGATTTTCACACAATTAACAGAACCCCTTATTCCTCCAAAGCTTTCTTCTGAGAACATTTACCAGTAAAAACTGTTCTCTTCCATTCCCTCTCATCTTTCTTGTTGAGCTGTGGACACAGTTTACTTTCTCAGCTCTGAGAGGTCTTGCAGTAATGTCGCCTGATTACAGTGCCATGGTGTAAATCAGGGCTGTTCATTCCCGGTCCTGGGGATCTACCTCCCTGGAGATTTCAGGTCCAACACACCACGCTCTGAAGGCCTCAGTTACCTGGATAAGTTGTGTTTGATTAGAGTTAAGGCCTTTAAACAGTCTGAGACTGACGAACTGTGACGAATAAGAACCTTTTCTATGTTCTGCATTTTACGGAAGAGTCAGAATCAGATGACCAATCAGAGCGCTGTTGTCATGGTTACAGACCAAACAAATGAGCAGGAAGACGGCGGTGGAACAGCTCGTCTTGTTCGTAGCAGAACACAAAGCTTAAAACATAACCAACACACTGGCTTTAAAAATGTGGAGGTTAAAGAAAAGATAATCCCTTTTAATGAGAGGAGCAACACACAGAAGCAGAACCTCAAACTCCCCCCAGTGAGCTTCAGAAACACTGCTGAACTCCCGTATTGTCCTGGAGGCTGGGGGGATTCAGTGTGGTGTTTAGTTGCAGTGTTTACAGTAAAATGATAAATTCATCATTGTTCCAACTCAATAACAACATTTATTCTTCCTCTTCCAGTGTCTTCCTGGGATTTTAGAGTTGTGTTGGACTTGGTGTGAAAAGGCCTTTAGAGCTAAACTGCTTTAAATCAGTAAGAATTATTTCTGACTTAAAAATAAATGGAGAAATTTGTGGAAAGTGCAGATTATACATTTTTATTCATGCTGTGTTCATGGCTGTAACTAAAAGAGAATGTACAAGTTCTTAGTCATTTATCGACATCAAAAATCAACAGTCAGCAATGTAAACTAAAACCTGTCTGTACAGAACAAGAGGAACCCTACGCTTTTATGTGCTGCTGAGTTTCCTATCACTGTGTAAAAGGTGCTTGTTGCTGGATGCACCAAGTGAGGATTTGGTTTGGTGTGTGTTACATCTCAACCAGGTTGTGCACCTCCATGCCCTCACAGGTCACTCTTTCCTGAGTCTTACCTTTACTCTCACATTGTTTCTACTCTGAAGTAGTCAAATGAAATGTTGTGACTTCAGCTTTTAGAGAAATCCCGTTATTAACGGCTCAAGCTCAGTCTCCACAGCTGTAAAGGGTTAAGGGGTTGAAGAAGATCAGTTTGAGTTTGTTGCCATTTTCTGAAGCTGGCAAATGTGTAGAAGAGTGTATTTATTCAGTGCAGAAAATAAAAAAGGCTCCTCACAAAAGATTCAGGGGAAAAAAGCTAAATATTAGACGTGCAGATATTTGTATGCGCCGTCTCGCTTTGACCTTGAGGAACTGGTCGGCCCAGCGCTAGCGTCTCGCATAAAGAGCAAGCGTTCAGGCCTGAGAGAGAGAGAGAGAGAGAGAGAGAGAGAGAGAGAGAGAGCGAGCCTGTGTGTGAATGAGAGTTAATGAGCTCAGTTCAGACTCAGCCCAATGTCTACACCAGGCCCACAGCGGAGAAACGCTACCAGACGCTAATCAGACCGGCACTACCACCACCACACTTCACAGAAATGTGTTCACCCTGCAAACGAGAGGAGGGGAGAGAGATAGAAAAAAATAGAGAGGGGGGAGAGAGAAAGGGAACAATGAAGAGAGGAAAACAGAAAAAGAAGAGGAAAATGGAGAGAGAGAATAATAGAGCGAGAGAGAAAGGAGAATGGAGAGAGCAAGAGAGTAAGACAGAGAGAGAGCGAGAAGGAGAGATATTAGGAGGCTTCCCCATTAGAAGTAACAGCTGGTATCATTTGCATAATACCCATCAAAAGTCATTTTCTCGGGCTGCTTGTCAAACCACGATGAAAAAGAAGCAGAAGACGAAGAAAAAAAAATCCAGTTCATTAGAGCTGCAGGAGCACACGTCGCAATTAGTCATTTACTATATTTAAAATACCTGCCGACGTGAGTGGACGGGGGCGCGTGGGTCGATGAGCCGCGTTCCCCGGGATGTTATCACGTATCTGAATCACCAACGCTGAGTTCACTTCCCTCTGACTCCCAGACGCTGCCGCTCTGTCTGTGGCTGGCGCTGTTGGGGTGTGTAATGTATTCAGCCGAGTTTCTGCGGACGCTCATTATTTCTCCGCCTGTCTGAGCCCCTCTCTGCAGATGTGAGCCTTGTGAGATAAACACTCTCTTAATGGGCAATAATTTCAGCGCCTGGAAATAATGCTCATCGGTAATCTTTTAATTTTAAATGATAGATGGCCTTCCCTCTCTTCCCAGCAGTGTGCAACAGTCAAAGACCACACTCAGCTGACTACATAATCAGTTCAATCAGCACGTTATATGTTTTTCAGCATCATTTTGAACAGAAACAACATAGAAGTCTCAACAGCTAAAAAGTAATGTTATTCATTCATTCATTCATTGTCTGTAAGCGCTTATCCAGTTCAGGGTGGAGGTGGGTCCAGAGCCTACCCAGGATCACTGGAGGGGGCGCCAGTCCTTCACAGAGCGACACACACTCACACACTCACTCACACGCTTTTGAGTCTCCAATCCACCTACCAACGTGTGTTTTTGGAGTGTGGGAGGAAACCGGAGCACCAGGAGGAAACCCACGCAGACACAGGGAGAACACACCACACTCCTCACAGACAGTCAACCGGAGCAAACCCACACGGACACAGGGAGAACACACCACACTCCTCACAGACAGTCACCCGGAGGAAACCCACGCGGAGACAGGGAGAACACACCACACTCCTCACAGACAGTCACCCGGAGGAAACCCACGCGGACACAGGGAGAACACACCACACTCCTCACAGACAGTCACCCGGAGGAAACCCACGCGGACACAGGGAGAACACACCACACTCCTCACAGACAGTCACCCGGAGGAAACCCACGCGGACACAGGGAGAACACACCACACTCCTCACAGACAGTCACCCGGAGGAAACCCACGCGGACACAGGGAGAACACCACGCTCCTCAACAAACAGTCACCCGGAGCAAACCCACGCAGACACAGGGAGAACACACCAGACTCCTCACAGACAGTCACCCGGAGGAAACCTACTCAGACACAGGGAGAACACACCACACTCCTCACAGACAGTCAGACAGGGACTCGAACCCACAACCTCCAGGACCCTGGAGCTGTGTGACTGAGACACTACCAGCTGCTCCACTGCCCCGCCCAAAATTATATCAATAATTCAGTATTTTTTGTGTTTGCTTTGCATTTGCTTTAATGTTTTGACGAAATCTGCAGCCATTCTTTCAGTTCAGTTCAGTCTCAGAAGTTGGTTTGCCGTGATGCAGGGGTCTCAGTCCATTCTTCAGAGAAACATCAGCAGCCTCTTTGGCTTAATTTGTTCTTCTTTTGTGTCTATTTCCCTTTCTCAGAGCATTCGTGTTGACAGAGTCACATGTTCAGACTCAGATGTCATATGATGACATGTCTACCGTTAGATTTCAGATTTGACCTGGTGTAATTGCAGAAGAACGCAATGAAAACACAAAACTCTGCGGTGGCTTTTTCTACGACCTTTTCCTGAGGTCATCGTCACATTATCTCAGCTCCATCCGTCTCTGTCTCAGGACAACAACCGCGACAAAACCCTGCTGATGGATGGTCTTCCTCCTGGGCTTACATTTCCCAGCACACGCCGTCCTCAGAGCAGCCACCGGGAGTCAGGAGCCTGATTGGGACATTGTGCATGTTCCTGGTCCCTGCTCGGTAACAGGCCGCTTATCATCCAGGCTCTGCTGACCACTCGAGAGTGCGGACATCAGAACAGCGCTGTTGCTCCGATTTAAACGTCACTCAGCTTTCAGAAACACACTGAACCCTTTCCATCTCTCTCTGAACATTATATTAAGCTGTTTGAGCCTTGAACTCCCAGTCAAAAGCAGAGCCACTTCCTCCGCAGCTCGTCCAGTCGAGTCTCTCCATGTCTGTCTCAAAAAAAAATCTAAATTCTTCAAAAATAATAATAAAAGAGATTGCTCTGGGCGTTCCAAAACAATACACACTGCAGCCCGCTGCTGGGTCTTTAGTCTTTCTCATTTATTTTTGGATGCTCTGTGCCGTTGGTGAGTATCTGTGGTGCCTTGTAATGAAATACCCGCTGTGCAATTTCACGAGTGTGTCAAGTGGAGCGTGACCAGATATGCAAATTTAATATAGAAGTGGCAAACTGGAATTCCGAGTATTTTTTTCCAGCGTGTGGCGGCTGTTAAAAGCAGTTCTGAAATCAATGAATAAATAATATGCGTCTGACCGGGACAGAGACGCATCCCTGTTTATCTCCACAAACTGGTCTCACTTTTGTCTCTTCCCACCGAGAGAGAAGAAGAGTCTCGGGCAGCAGATGATATACTGACATCTCTTTGTTTCTCTCTCTCTCTCTCTCTCTCTCTCTCTCTCTCTCTCTCTCTCTCTCTCTCTTCCTCTCTGGCCGGAGGAGGAGCAGTGTGTAGTATGGTGTGAAATACCACACACAGTGTGTGCAGACTCTTGGTGTTGGTTCGTGGCAGGGAGCAGGTTGCTTTGCTGTGAACTGCTGACCGTGAGGCTGGGGTCTCGGTCCTGAGGGGGGCCTTTGTCCGGAGCTGTGTGTGTTCACACTGAGCTGCTGACACACAGCATTTTCACACAGTTTCTCTCAACAGCACACACTGTGTTTCAGACAGAACAGTCACAGTGTCTGAACCTTAAAGACTATCATTAATAACCATCAAATAAACACACACCACTCAAAACTGGCGGGAACATCCACACTAAATAAACACACACTGCTCAACGCTGCCCTCTAAAGGTGTCATTAACAAACACTAAATAAACACACACTGCTCAACGCTGCCCTCTAAAGGTGTCATTACAAACACCAACTAAACACACACTGCTCAATGCTGCCCTCTAAAGGTGTCATTAACAAACACTAAATAAACACACAATGCTCAACGCTGCCCTCTAAAGGTGTCATTAACAAACACCAAATTAACACACTCTGCTCAATGCTGCCCTCTAAATGTGTCATTACAAACACCAACTAAACACACACTTCTCAATGCTGCCCTCTAAAGGTGTCATTAACAAACACCAAATAAACACACATTGCTCAACGCTGCCCTCTAAAGGTGTCATTAACAAACACTAACTAAACACACACTGCTCAATGCTGCCCTCTAAAGGTGTCATTAACAAACACTAAATAAACACACACTGCTCAACGCTGCCCTCTAAAGGTGTCATTACACACACCAACTAAACACACACTGCTCAATGCTGCCCTCTAAAGGTGTCATTAACAAACACTAAATAAACACACAATGCTCAACGCTGCCCTCTAAAGGTGTCATTAACAAACACCAAATTAACACACTCTGCTCAATGCTGCCCTCTAAAGGTGTCATTACAAACACCAACTAAACACACACTTCTCAATGCTGCCCTCTAAAGGTGTCATTATCAAACACCAAATAAACACACATTGCTCAACGCTGCCCTCTAAAGGTGTCATTAACAAACACTAAATAAACACACACTGCTCAATGCTGCCCTCTAAAGGTGTCATTAACAAACACCAAATAAGCACACACTGCTCAACGCTGCCCTCTAAAGTTGTCATTAACAAACACCAAATAAACACACTCTGCTCAACGCTGCCCTCTAAAGGTGTCATTAACAAACACCAAATAAACACACTCTGCTCAACGCTGCCCTCTAAAGGTGTCATTAACAAACACCAAATAAACACACATTGCTCAACGCTGCCCTCTAAAGGTGTCATTAACGAACACCAAATAAACACACATTGCTCAACGCTGCCCCCTAAAGGTGTCATTAACAAACACTAACTAAACACACACTGCTCAATGCTGCCCTCTAAAGGTGTCATTAACAAGCACCAAATAAACACACGCTGCTCAACGCTGCCCTCTAAAGGTGTCATTAACAAACACCAAATAAACACACATTGCTCAACGCTGCCCTCTAAAGGTGTCATTAACAAACACTAACTAAACACACACTCTGCTCAACGCTGCCCTCTAAAGGTGTCATTAACAAGCACCAAATAAACACACACTGCTCAACGCTGCCCTCTAAAGGTGTCATTAACAAACACTAAATAAACACACACTGCTCAACGCTGCCCTCTAAAGGTGTCATTAACAAACACCAAATAAACACACATTGCTCAACGCTGCCCTCTAAAGGTGTCATTAACAAACACTAACTAAACACACACTGCTCAATGCTGCCCTCTAAAGGTGTCATTAACAAGCACCAAATAAACACACATTGCTCAATGCTGCCCTCTAAAGGTGTCATTAGAAACACCAAATAAACACACATTTCTCAACACTGCCCTCTAAAGGTGTCATTAACAAACACTAAATAAACACACACTGCTCAACGCTGCCCTCTAAAGGTGTCATTAACAAGCACCAAATAAACACACACTGCTCAACGCTGCCCTCTAAAGGTGTCATTAACAAACACTAAATAAACACACATTTCTCAACACTGCCCTCTAAAGGTGTCATTAACAAACACTAACTAAACACACACTGCTCAATGCTGCCCTCTAAAGGTGTCATTAACAAACACTAAATAAACACACACTGCTCAACGCTGCCCTCTAAAGTTGTCATTAACAAACACCAAATAAACACACTCTGCTCAACGCTGCCCTCTAAAGGTGTCAATAACAAACACCAAATAAACACACATTTCTCAACGCTGCCCTCTAAAGATGTCATTAGAAACACCAAATAAACACACATTTCTCAATGCTGCCCTCTAAAGGTGTCATTAGAAACACCAAATAAACACACATTTCTCAACGCTGCCCTCTAAAGATGTCATTAGAAACACCAAATAAACACACATTTCTCAATGCTGCCCTCTAAAAGTGTCATTAACAAACACCAAATAAACACACATTGCTCAATGCTGCCCTATAAAGGTGTCATTAACAAACACTAAATAAACACACACTGCTCAACGCTGCCCTATAAAGGTGTCATTACAAACACCAACTAAACACACACTGCTCAATGCTGCCCTCTAAAGGTGTCATTAACAAACACTAAATAAGCACACACTGCTCAACGCTGCCCTCTAAAGTTGTCATTAACAAACACCAAATAAACACACTCTGCTCAACGCTGCCCTCTAAAGGTGTCATTAACAAACACCAAATAAACACACATTGCTCAACGCTGCCCTCTAAAGGTGTCATTTACAAACACTAAATAAACACACACTGCTCAATGCTGCCCTCTAAAGGTGTCATTAACAAACACTAAATAAACACACATTGCTCAACGCTGCCCTCTAAAAGTGTCATTTACAAACACTAAATAAACACACATTGCTCAACGCTGCCCTCTAAAGGTGTCATTTACAAACACCAAATAAACACACATTGCTCAATGCTGCCCTCTAAAAGTGTCATTAGAAACACCAAATAAACACACATTTCTTAACGCTGCCCTCTAAAGGTGTCATAAACAAACATTAACTAAACACACACTTCTCAATGCTGCCCTCTAAAGGTGTCATTTACAAACACTAAATAAACACACATTGCTCAACGCTGCCCTCTAAAGGTGTCATTTACAAACACTAAATAAACACACATTTCTCAATGCTGCCCTCTAAAGGTGTCATTAACAAACACTAAATAAACACACATTTCTCAACGCTGCCCTCTAAATGTGTCATTAACAAACACTAAATAAACACACATTGCTCAACGCTGCCCTCTAAAGGTGTCATTAACAAACACTAAATAAACACACATTGCTCAACGCTGCCCTCTAAAAGTGTCATTTACAAACACTAAATAAACACACATTGCTCAACGCTGCCCTCTAAAGGTGTCATTTACAAACACCAAATAAACACACATTGCTCAATGCTGCCCTCTAAAAGTGTCATTAGAAACACCAAATAAACACACATTTCTTAACGCTGCCCTCTAAAGGTGTCATAAACAAACATTAACTAAACACACACTTCTCAATGCTGCCCTCTAAAGGTGTCATTACAAACACTAAATAAACACACACTGCTCAACGCTGCCCTCTAAAGGTGTCATTAACAAACACCAAATAAAACCCCGCTCACTTGTTGTTGCCGTGGTGTGAGGGCTAAACCTGTCTGATGTGATGTGCATGAGTCTGAACGTGTTGTGTCTTACGTTGCTGTGCTTTGTGGCCCGTGTTTATGGAGCTGTGAGGTAATGTGTGTTAGTGCTGAGCTCTTTAATGATGGCAGGAAAATAAAACGACAAGCTCATCCATTAGCCCCGGCGTGTGGCTCCATCTCCACTCGCTGAATGCTGATTAGTCGTAGCATAGCACTGGCATTAAGGATCCGCCTGGAAATGGCATCGTCTAATCAGAAATACAGCGCAAATGTTTGCTTGGCGCAATAAATTGTTTCAAGGTTATGTGATTTTTCTCGGCCGGGGACGAGTCGCTCGGCAGCTGCACCAACGTTAACGAATGATTGTTTACCGGTTACTTCGACTAATTAATGATAAAGGATTAGGATGTCCTCTGGCTGAGGATTTGAGTGTGTGTGTGTGTGTGTGTGTGTGTGTGTGTGCGTGTGTGTGTGTGTGCTGTTAAACGTCGTCTCAGTGACTCCACACGAAGGGAGTTGTTTGTGGCAGGAGGTCGGGTCATGTGACGCCTCCCCAAGGAGGCTGTGGTGGAAAATGACAGCTCTGACAACAGCGGCCCGATGGAGCTGCTCTCTGTGACAGAAATATCACCACACTGTATTTTTACAGTAAACAACTCACAGGAACTAACATTAGCACTGGGTTCAGGATGTAGCTTCCCAGGATTAGCCTCAAAATCCAGCACTGATCTCATTGGAAGGATTTAGAAGCTGGAACATGGCTGTAAATATTTGATGGCAGCCACAGAACAGCAGTACGATCAGCTGCTTGTATTGGACAATTAGTTCTGGATCACAAACACCACTCCAACTCTTCCCAGAGGCGCCATCGCTCCAGAGAACACAGTTGTACTGCTCCACTGTACACACTTAGCACTGAGCATGGTGGTTCATTCTCCAGTATTAGAACACACACTGTGATTATACGGTGCTGCACACACACACACACACACACACACCTTGAGCAAATAAACACTTGCTGCTCTGATGAATAGCTTTTTGTATCATATTCTCAGGTGTCTAAAGCTTTTGCACAGTGCTTCAATGACTTTATCTATAAATTAATATTGTGTCTATGGTTCGAAACTTCAGAAGCAAACCTCAGACACCAAATATGGTTGAGACACCTCTACGGGTCATGAACTTTGCATACGTGCTCTAATTTGATCCTCTGCAGGGTCAGGACTCTCAGTGAACCCAGGGTTTTTCCACATGGCTGTTTGTGCCCGGGGGAGCGAGGGGAAGAGGAGAGAGATCGAGGATTGGCTTCGCTTGGCCTCCCGGACGCTGTGAGCTGTGGACGCTGGAGGCGGCTGATTATCAACAGGAAGAAACAGGTGCCAACCTCCAGTGTCCACAGCTTCGGTTACAGAGGCCTGGCACAGACTCTCGGCTCAGAGCTGCTCACGTTACACACCTTACCTCAAACACAAACAGGACACAGAAGCTGGTTTCTGGCACTCGCTGATGTTTCATGAACCCTGGGACTGACCAAGTATTTTCCAGATTGTCTCCCAAATTTTGGTTTAAATAATAAATGTAGTAAATCGTTGCCGTTCAAACAAAAACATGTATCTCAAACAGTAGCTTTACGGGAGCAGAAAAAAACCGAAGGTAAAAATATTTTATTTTGGAGAGTTTCTATTGGTTCATTCGTTAGGAGATTTTCACACAGTGTGAAGGACAGCTGCTGTGTTCAAATGAGGTAGGAAACTACACATCAATAAACACAGAGATATGGGGTTTTCTTTTGTCAGTGACAATGTGCACGATGCGTGAGTGACTGGGTGAGTGTGTCTAACCATCTATAGGTGTGTGTGTGTGTGTGTGTGTGTTTGTTTGTTTGTTTGTTTGTGTGTGAGTGAGGGACTGAGTGAGTGTGTGAAACTGTCTATAGGTGTGTGTGTGTGCATATATGTGTTTGAGTGACTGAGTGAGTGTGTGAAACCATCTATAGGTGTGTGTGTCTGTGTGTGTGTGTGTGTGAGTGACTGGGTGAATGTGTCTAACTGTCTATAGGTGTGTGTATGTGTGTGTGTGTGTGTGTGTGAGTGACTGGGTGAATATCTAACCATCTTTAGGTGTATGTGTATGTGTGTGTTTGTTTGTGTGTGTGTGTGTGTGAGTGACTGGGTGAATGTGTCAGTAGGTGTGTGTGTTTGTTTGTTTGTGTGTGTGTGTGTGTGTGTGTGTGTGTGTGTGTGTTTGTTTGTTTGTTTGTTTGTGTGTGTGTGAGTGACTGGGTGAATGTGTCTATAGGTGTGCCTATACATTCTATAGGTGTGTGTGTGTGTGTGAACTCTGTTCAGATGATTGAATGAATGAGCTGCTAAAAAAAGCCTCCTGTCCCTGGAAAAGTGTACGTAACCTAATCCTTTAAGGTTCACAGTTGGAGCATAAACCCTTTG
Source organism: Hoplias malabaricus (assembly GCF_029633855.1). Taxonomy (NCBI): domain Eukaryota; kingdom Metazoa; phylum Chordata; class Actinopteri; order Characiformes; family Erythrinidae; genus Hoplias; species Hoplias malabaricus. The sequence goes on along the minus strand of NC_089816.1, from coordinate 20,490,771 downwards.
TTGTTTCTCTGAGATACATTTACAGTTATAAGAACAAACTACAAACACAAATGGATCTGGAAACTCTGGATGATCTCCTTTACCCCAACGCTACACCGCACAGACAGCTCCGATACCGCGTCCTCTCAACCCTCCTGAACTTCACAGTCGTGGGAGATATTATGTAACGAGGAGAGCATCAGGGTGGAAGAATGGCCGTGGTAAAAGCTTACTCCCCTGACACCTGAGCCACAATGCCTGGCTTTTCCTTCCCAGTAAAGAGGATTAAGCCACAGGTTACAGACGGAGCCGTCCGGTCAGAGTGCTGGCCACAGTGGGGAAACAGAGCCACTAATGTCCTGCTCTTAAACCTGAGCCACTCATGTGGTGTCCCTGCTCGCGAGGAGGAGGAGGATGAGGAGGATACACCACACACACCTCGCCGAAGTCTCTTTGTGAGTGTTTCCAGTCCGGAGCTCGAGAGGGCGAGAGGGTTTACTGTAACTCTTGCATCTGCACTGTAACCAACAGTAGGGCCTTGTATTTTTCAGAAACAGGAATCTGATTTTGGACCTGAATCGGACTGGGTCTCGCCTTTGTCCTTAGAACAGACAGAGGAAAGCCTTCAGACCTACAGCAAAAACACCACTGTCCAAGCCCTGAAAGGCACAGGGCTTCACTACAGGCCAGAGGAGTGGGGCTTATTTAAAACAGGAGTTTAATATATCATTCGCCCGACCCAGAAACAGATCTGCCTTTTCTTTATGAAACAGTGAAAGTGTGAATGAAGCACTTTTCTAGACCCTAGACCTCGGTCCAGCTCAGCGTCTAAGAATGCTGCACAAGATCTTGGCCTTGTCTTACCTACAGCACCGTGCCTGGCCGTGCGAGGATGACTGACTCTGCACCCACTTTTATCTCCATCACAATTACCTCTAACTCATTATCTCTTATCGGTTAATATTTTCTCTCCAGTGTCAACAAAAGGAGGACAGGTTCCTTATGAGTCTTTGTTCCTTCCAAGGTTTATTCCTCGTGTGCTGAGGGAGCTTTTCCTTGCCACTGTGGCCTCTGGCTTGCTCATAGGAGGCTTGGAGCCGGATCTCTGTAAAGCTTCTGTTGTGAAAAGCGCTATATAAATAAAACTTGATTGATTTGAATGAGGAGATTTACATTCATTGGAATGTTAGGGAGGTACCTCCACCTCCACCAGTGTGCAGCCGCCTCCTGGACATTGCTCCGGCAGCCGATCCACTCCAGTCCCCTGCGATTAGATCGAGAGGAGACGAGAAGGAGGGACAGAGATGGTTTATTGAAGATGGGGACAACCATGAGATAGTCTGACCACAGGGACCTATTTATTCTGACCTCAGAGAGGACCTCGGTTTTAAGTCTCATCTGAAGGATGACGCTGTTTATTCAGTACAATGTCCCACACACTGCACTCAGGCATTGGGATCCACACAGACCACAGGGACAGCGCCTCCTGTTGGACCCAACAACACCACCTCCAGCAACTTAGACATCTTACCTAGTGTTGCTTTAGGAAAACTGTACAACACTGTTGTATGGAGGTAGGTTCAGACAGTGATCAACACTTTCACTTCCTTTATTTACTGAGAAACAATCTAACATTAATGTTGAATATCTCAAGGTGAGATCAGACTTATTAGACAGATCTTCTTATTTCCCCCCTCCGTCATGTACTCCGTCCACACCTCAGTGTCAGAGGAGCTCCGTCTGGACGTGACCGGGTGCACTCAGGTCACGGTCAGTGGATCTGAGCACGTCTGTGAAAGCGAGACGGCTCAGTGCTGTAATATTGATGGAGAGAGCAGCGAAGTGGCCTCAGAAACGAGTGGCAAGAGAGTTTGACGAGGTGACGGAGGAAACCAGAGGCCGGTCACCTACTGAACCTCGGAGAGTTTATCCAAGCAGATCAATGGCATTTAATCTCCACAAGGCCAGGGCAAGTCTGTCACACTGATACCGAGTCAGAGCTGCCTTTTCTGAAGGCTACAGAGGTGTCAGGTTCACTGCGTAATTTACAAAAACGTCACGATCAACTTCTACAGTCTTCGTAGGGTTTCGTTTGTTTACGCTTTCACAAATATCACTCATTCTAATGGATACAGGTCTCTGTCCATACACTTCATATTCCCATGGTGTGTGTATAGATCTGGCATCATGAAATTAATGAGAATAATTAATTAATTAGTTAATAAGAATATATTAAAATGTTCATGGAGCTAATCCAGTTTCTACAGCAACAGCTTCTCTGAACTGAGATGGCGCAGGAGACTTGAAAAACAGAAGGACTGTAAATAAAAGAAAAATAAAAAATTAAGACAAAATGAGGGTTTCAAGAGTCGGTTTGCACTTGTTTTAAAGGGTAATTTTTATTTATATTATTTTCAAGGTCCTGGTTCCTTTCATGTTTTAAGGTCAGCCTTAATCCATATTTATGTTGGTGAATAAAGCTATACTATACTCTGTACAGGACTGGGTCGGTGTGTGTGAAAGTCTGATGATACATGTTGAAGCAATATGAAAAGTTGATTGTTATGAATGGACCTAGGTTCTTGGTCTTCATTTGAATTTATTAATTAATTCATTCATTCATTGAGGGTGTGCCAGTCCTTCACAGGGCAACACACACTCACACATTCACTCACACTCATGCCTATGGACACTTTTGAGTCGCCAATCCACCTACCAATGTGTGTTTTTGGAGTGTGGGAGGAAACCAGAGCACCCGGAGGAAACCCACGCAGACACAGGGAGAACACACCACACTCCTCACAGACAGTCACCCGGAGGAAATCCACGCAGACACAGGGAGAACACACCACACTCCTCACAGACAGTCACCCGGAGGAAACCCACGCAGACACAGGGAGAACACACCACACTCCTCACAGACAGTCACCCAGAGGAAACCCACGCAGACACAGGGAGAACACACCACACTCCTCACAGACAGTGACCTGGAGCGGGACTCGAACCCAGGAGCTGTGAAAGAGACACTACCTGCTGTGCCACTGTGCCACCCCCATTTGAATTTAATTTAAAAAAAATATATATATATATATATATATATATATGTATTTGTATATTATGTGGTCACTTGATCCTCTTCAGCAACATGTCCCTGAACAGAAGCTGCTGTTGCATAATATTGATCCCAGACCGTGGCCGCCTTGTTGTGGTTCTGCCAGGTTCTTAATAGAAGTCACTGGTTTTCATTCTCCAGTGTTTCCCCTGTTTGAGTCTTGGTTCTTTCCCTTGGTCTGAGCTTGATGCTTTTCTTGAGTCTCATTTCCCCTCAGGTTTCTGAGGGTTGCGATATCGTGGAGATCTCAGTGATCTGAATTTAAAGCCCACTCTGGGCAGGGCATGCTGGGATATGTAGTTTGAAGAACCCATCAGTCCCATCCTCTTCTCCGCCTTGTCAGAGGGGAAGGCAATTAATAACTGTTGTGTATTCTGTGCCGCGACGCTGGAGATGATATCTGATGCAAATTTCCTCCGCCACAATTACAGCGGCTGCTAACTATCGACATTTACGAGGGCGCTGATTTGAGTTATCCGAGACGTTGGTAATTTGAGACTCTAAGTGGGTTTTGATTTCTGCTGGAGTCGCAGGGAGCCGACTGAGGGAAGAGTGGATTAATAACAAATAAATAAATAAATAATGTGTAAGCCCCAGTTCCTCAGAAGCAAAGTCAAGCTGAGAGTCTCTACTCAGAGCTCTGTTCCTCTTCACTGCAATAACTACAGTTACTCTCCTGGGAAAGACTTTACACTGGATGTTGGAACATTGCTGAAGGTAACTGTTGGCTGTCAGCAACATAAACATTACTGAGGTCCCATGCTGATGAAGGAGGATTAATTCTGGATCAAAAACACCACTCCAACTCAACCCAGAGAAACTGGATGGAGCTCCTTCACTCCTGTGTAGACTGATATGCACCTAAAGTATATCCACACTCATAACAGACTGTCTGAAAACCTGATACTAAACTATGTGGTTGTAGACACACACACACAGTGAGCATGAATAAGGTGATAAAGCTGATGGAGAGCTGATAATCCCTCAGAGCCTCTGTGCATATATCCTAAAGTTTCATTAGCTTTCTGTACTCTGTGTTCACCACACACACACACTCCAGAGGGAGAGACAGAAAGAGAACATTAATGAGAGGGGGACAGGAGAGGAGAGAGAAAAAATGTAGCAGAGAGAGAGAAAGAAATAGAGATAGAAGGAAAGAAAGAAATGAGAGCAGTAGGTAGGTCGAGAGAGAGAGAGAGACAGGGGAGATGGAAATTAAAAAGGAGTGAAGGACAGTGAGAGAAATTAAGTAAATAAAAAACAAAAGAGAGAAAGAAAGAAAGGAACATGGAGAGCTGGCAGATAGAAAGAGAGAGAGAGAGCTGAAGGATGGTGAAAGCCGGGGTCAGCGCTTTTAATCCAAACCTGTTCTGAACAGATGGTATTTTTCATGCCGTTGAAAGTGACGTGGTTTTTCAGGATGTGAAGGAAAAGTTGAAGAGTGGGTTATTTTTAAATGTTTTATAAAATAGACTGGGAGAGGGGGGCAGGTGTGGGAGCCCCGGGGGGAGAGGGGGGGGGGTAATCCTCTTATTGCTGATGCCAGTGGAGTCTGAAGGAACTCTTTAAAGATGGAGAGTCGGAGCTTTGACAGGAGTCTGCTGATGTTTTCAGAAACAAGGGAAAACAGTATGTGGATGTTTTAATGCTACACACCTGTACATACGGCACAGGCAAGGCTCAACATTGTAATGCTGTTCTTTACGGCATTAACCGAGTCTACTCTCCCGGGAAGAGTTTACACTAGACTTTGGGGCATTTTCAGCTGTGATTATGTGTGATGATAAGTTTTGGACGTGTAGAACTATGTCGTCGTCCCAGTGTCCATCAAAATAGAAAGGGAAATGCAATGTGCAGCAGCAGATACTATTGTTTACGTTATTGAATTAATCCTAAATCTGGGCTAAAATTAATTGATCACGGTTGCCATCTCAATGTTCAGGTTTTAAATAACACATACCTCCTCTATGTCCTCTATATATCTCCTCAGTGACTCTCGTAGCTGCCTGGTGTCATTTGAACCGCTCTGCGTATTTCTAGTTGCTTTTTCGGCCTCTGCCTGAGCAGTGGAGACTGTAACGTGAAACTGCCGACTCCTCCACCGCCAAGAAAAACAGCCTCTAAACGTGTCCCTCCACCTCAAGCTCCAATTAGAGCTCTGAACGTGAGCATGATCCAGGACTTATGTGGAGAAACTGCGAAAGCCTAAATGGGCTGGTTCTCTTAGAAGCTCCTGGTAATGGTGGCGAATGGCACTCTCCGGCCTTTTAGTTTCACACGCCACCTTAAGGTTTGCGCAGTAATAGACACCTAATGGACGAGCGGCTCTAATTATCACATCCAGGCACTTTGGAAACGCAGCTCTTGAACTTCGAAAGAGGAAAACACATGCAGAGTCCTGCTTTTAATGACATTAAGGGTCAGCTGCGGCTGAATAAATCAGATCATGGCTGTAGCTGTGGCGTGCATTTGCATAAATCCTCATAAGAAGGCAATTTTGTGTTGTGTTGAAGAGTAAATGTTGTATTTTATCTTTAATTTTATCAGGTGGAGTCTCTGACACCGCTGCAGGGGCTCGGGGTCCTGGGTGGGATTCTCTCCTTGGGTCACTGTTTGTGAGGAGTGCTCCATTTTCCTCTCACAGTAGTCAGTGGAGTGACTGTGCAACACTGTTGACAGGTGTGAGTGTGTGACTGTGTGAGAGTGTCATTCTTCTTGTGGTGACGGACTGTGGTCAGTGACAGTGTATCCATGGCGGTAACATCACTGTTTGTCTAACCGTCCTGTCTGAGGGCTCTGTGGCCTCATTAGGCCTCTCACAAAACCCCTTTCTTGTGGTCGATATAATGTCTCATAAATAATTGTAATAAATTATTGTCATTTTAAGGGTTAGGGATTCCTCAGATCCTCACTGCCCCCTAGTGTTCACTAGTGTGTAAATGTGTGTTTCACCGCACGGATTGGGTTAAATGCAGAGAACAAACTCCTCAGTTTGCAAAGCACAGTGGCCAATAAAAGTGATTCTAATTCTAATTCAATATTCAGACATTGGAATCAGAATATAAATATGTTTAAATATCTTAAATAAATAAAACTAATTAAATAAACCCACTGTTTTCACGCAAATCAACATAATGGCTCCAGGATAAAATCAGAGAACAGAACAGAGCAAGTGACAAAATTATTGGTGACATACTTTGAACAAAAACACCAGTAAACACTATACGATTTTGAGGTCAGCAAATATATGTCCATATAATGTAGGATAAATCAATAACGTAAAATATCGTGATAGGCCCAGGTCACATTCAACAGCCATCCGCCAAACTTCCCCTGACTCCCTGACTATTTTGTATGATTTTATGAACTGCAGAAGCACATAGACCTAAAGTCTTTGAAGTCTCACACTGAGAAACATTGTCTTTAAACCAATTGACTTCTCTCATGACGTTTGGCACAAAGTGGTGAACCCTGACCCTTCTGTGTTTGCAAAGTTTAAGACTTTGGTGGATTCTTCTTTTACACTCTCAGGTCGTGAGGAGCTCACCGTGAGCCCTTTCGGTTCCATCTGTGGGACCTTTCAGTTTATTTTGCCACTGTACTAACTTTTCTGAGTGTGTTGCAGGCATCAAATTAGATTTTAATACATTTTCAGAGAAAACCCTGAAGATGTTTGCTTTGTGTTTTTATCAGGTGTGTAAAAGTTTATGACATTTACATAGTGTCCTAACATTTCTGGAAATAGAGTTTGTAGATAAATAAATATCCACAAAAACGTTTACAGTGACCCAAATACAGAATCATAGTAACATAAGGTGCTTAAATTATAATTTGGCCGAGAGAGCCTAACAGCACCGAACAGATGTTCATTAACAGAGCATGAGGTAGTTTTCTGTGTACCCAAACTTTTAATTGGAGATACACACACACACACACACACACACATGCAAATATATATATATAAATGGATCACTGGATTATCTTGTATCTACACTCATTGTATATTTTATCAGCTCCACTGACCACACAGGAGCACTTTGTAGTTATCGTTATACTGTGTATATAAATATATATTTGTATATACAGTCTTTGTGAATATACACTCCTCCACCTCCTAGTTCTTCATCAGTGGACACAGGGTGTTTTTGTGAAAACGATTTTGTGAAACAAAATTTGTTTTAAAATTCCATTTATTTTGGAATAAAATGGTTGTACCCTGAGCTTTTGGATGTATCTGTGCTTCATGATCAGACCTTTAAGATTGTGATATGTATTTAATTGCTATATCACCCTCCCGAATCCCCCCAATGCCCCCTTTCCCACGTGCGTCGGCTCAGACACGGCTAGATTTCCTGCTGAACAGAGCTGAATGAATCAGAAGTGTGGTATTGGATGTTGGTGGCTGTTTTATGCCCCAGAAGTGAGAATTTAGTTGTGTGTGTGTGTGTGTGTATGGGAGGGGGGGGGGTGGTCCTAATGGATTTTTCTCAGTGAAAGGGCAGAGAGTAGTTGAATGGGCCATGGAGGGGTGAGTTAAAGTGGGGGGGCCTTTCACACAGAGCTGTCACCTTTCCTTTCATTTTTTTTACCTCTCTCTCTCTCTCTCTCTCTCTCTCTCTCTCTCTCTCTCTCACACACACACACACACACACACACCTTCCCTTTCTCTTTATGCCTCTTCTCTTTTTATCATTCTTTCTAACTCTCTCTCTCTCTCTCTCTCATTCCTTTTTGCCACCAGTGGTTTCGAGTGGAAATGTCACAACAGCCATATGCTGTCAGACACTTTGTGTCCGATCTCTGTGCTGTCACCCTTGGCCTCGGGTGGGGGGAGGGTGGTGTGCTGTGGAGGTGTATGGTTGTGGGGGCAATATGGCAGGGGTTTTTATACACCATCAATGTTTCTCTCTCCAGTCGAGTGATGGAATGGACGCCTCGGAAAAGACTCAGGCCGAGTAGAGCGTTCTGTGGGTTTTTCAGATGTGAAAATATTAAATATTACAGCCACGGTTCTGAGCTGTTTACGTGTGCCACGTGTTTAAATGTGAGTCAGCAAGTGTTTAAGCATTTTTCTGTCAGGGTTTTTAGAGTCTGGTAACTTGTCAAAAGCTACCGAGTTCGTTTGGAGTTAAACAGTGTAAACTAGTGAAAGTAAATGTGTTACTAACAAAATAAAGATGTGATCCATATAGTTCCTGTCCAGGGGGGTGTTCCGTTTCTCCCAGCAGAGCTCCAGACCTCAGGATCTGACCGTGCTGTCCTCACTCTCACAAAGTAATAAATCTGACTGCGCCGGACAGAGATCACTGAGGTCTGTCCTGATTGGCTAAATGCGATGTGGCTGCCACCCCTTGTTTGACTCTGAATAATAAAATACCACTAACCTTGTCTAATCATGAAATTAATGTAAAGTAAGTCACGTTTATTAATGAATTACCTAATTATAGGATCTTAAAAGTGTTATCACCATTAAAACAAGATAATAATGAATTGAGACATTGAGCCCAAACACTGAATAATGTTTTGTAGACAGTGGTCTTGTGTGTAAGTAACGAATGTACCCTCATTGTAAAGCGTCGCTGTGTGTTTCTTCACTGATAAATATGTTGCATTTGTTCCGCCTGAAAAAAGAAGCAGCAGCTAAAGTGAATTAAGGACAGTCCTCCTCCCTCGTCTGCAGCGTCTGTGAGAGAACGTTAGCCCCGTGCTCCAGCCAGAGCCGAGGAAGTCCTGTGTTAGAGCCACAGCTAATGTCTCAGCTAGCCGTATTCTATCGCAATTATATGGTTCAGCGGCAGTGATTATAGTTCTTCTTCAATCTCGCTCTGTGAAGTTTTGGTTAGCTGGCTCCTGCGTAATTTGCCGCGTGGGCATAATGGCCTAGTCTGGTGGAAAGGGGATGATAAATTGAGCTGGCAGGGGCTCATAGATTTATTAAATTTCTATCAAACACTGTAACAAAAAAAGGAGAAGGAAATCGGTGGCGGCTTGGAGAGGGCTTAGATTTTTTAATCAAAATTCATGAGTCCCCGATTTGTGCTTGAGCAGGCCTGGGGAAGACTTGAATCGAAGACTGATTAAAGAAAATAAAAGGCTTATTTGAAGTAATTTTTCAATGACGCCTTTTAATTGGATGTTAAATCAAATTCTTATCTGTCTGCGGGCAGATAGCGGGCGGCGTGGTGCGGCTCCAGTGTCACTTCCAGTGAAAACGATACTCGCTAAAGCGCTCCTAACTGAATTGCATTGTGGGATTAAGAAATGCGAATCCGTCCGAGGGCGAGAAGCTCAGAGTCGGGGGCAGTTTTAACCGTGCTGTGTGTGTGACCCAGAGGTGTGTGGACTGTTTCCTGTGACTGAATGATGGACACAGGTGCACACAGGTGCTCAGTTGCGCGCACACACAGAGCCTGTATAATCTCCATGAGGTATAGATCAATAAAATGAGACGTGTTGGGCTGTGGAGCAGTGGTTCTCTGGTGTGATGGAGCTTTATTGAAATACCTTAGGCTTCAGCTGGAGTGGAGTTTGTGATCCAGAACTAATCATTCAACATCAGCACCTGACCTCACTGATATTTACCTGAGTTCTGTGTTCCTTGAAGTCCCCTGTGTATTTCCCTGTGTATTTCTTGTATTTTCCTGTATTTTTCCTTTATTTCCCTGTAAATTCTCTCTATTTCTCGTTGTTTTCCTGTGTATTTCTCTCTGTATTTCACTGTTAATTATCTATGTCCTTCTGCACATCCTGTCTATTTCCCTGCATTTTTTTGTCACCATGTTTCCCTCTGTATTTCTCTGTGTGTTTTCCTCTTTCCCTGTCTATTTCCATGAATATTTCTTTTAGATCTCCCTATGTATTTCATTCTGTATGTCCCTGTGTGTTTCTTGTATTTCCTTTTGCATCTCCCTGTGTATTTCTCTGGACATTTGTTTGTTTCCCTGTGTATTTCCATGTTTTGTTAATTTTCTGTATTTCTCCCGTACTTCTCTGTTTCCCCTGTGTATTTCCCTTTGTACTTTAATGTATTTCCCTGTTAATTATCTGTATTTCCTTCTGCACATCCTGTCTATTTCCCTGCATTTCTCTTTGTGTTGCCCTCTTTCCCTCTGTATTTCCCTGTGTGTGTGTGTGTGTGTGTGTGTGTGTATGTGTCCGTTTCTGCTTGCGGTATCCGAGTTATGGTCTGATCTCTGGGTCTTGGCAGCTACTGCCTTAGGCTTTCCACTGTGTGCGTACGATGCTATGGACCCTCACGCTACGAATCTGTCATAACTGCTAACGTCCCACTTCCCACATCCCGCACACTGTCACATCCACACAGCTCAGCTCCACTCACTCAGACGTGTTTGTAAGTCTTCATATTTCTCCGGCTTCCACAGGCACACAGCTTCAGACTCTGTTTATTCGTCAGAAACGTGCCTCCTCACGGATTCTGATCTTCTGCTGTCCATTAGAGTCGGTGACAACATAGTCAGCTGAAAACAATGGTCACTTCATAAAGCACTGGATTTATAAGAGGGTCCCCTCGAATAATGAAGAGGAACCTAAAGTGGGGTTCAGAGTTTCTTACTAAACATGGGGCTCCCGTGTGCTGCGGTGGTCTAGGCATCAGCTCCCTCATGGGAGAAGGGCTGATGCCCAGTTGCCCACTGATGCCTCACACATCTGTAGAGAGGTGTCAGAGAGAGCACAACTGGTCACGCTCTCCTTGGGAGTGTGGAATGGCCCCGTTTTCCATCCTCATCCATAGCTCCACAAGCAGATGAAACACCAGTAAATTTCACACTTGACACTAACGCAAACTCTTTTGTAAAACAAAACAAAAAAATTAAATAAAGTGTCACTAACTTAGTGAAAAATAAGGAAAATTAAATGTTTTACAAAGTTGTTTAAGCATTTTTTTCATCTGAATTACACTCAATTAATCAAGGTTGGCATCTCACTGTGGCCCTGATCAAGATGAATTGGTTAAAGAAGATGAATGAATGAATGACTGTAGTATTAATACTTGTATACATTGGAATGAATTCACAGTCTTGAAATTGAGTACTTTACACACACACACACACACACACACACACACACCAGCTGCACATATTACACACACACATACAAACACAGTAAACAACAGCACATTACTGGGTGTGCTGGATTAATAAAGATACACAACAGTGTGTAACGAGTGCAGAAGGTTCAACAAAAATAAATACACCACGCTGAACAAACAAGGGAGAGATTATGTGTACATCACTGTCACCTATGCTGGGGTTACAGCGGCATATAACAGAAGACCTAGCGCAAACAGACAGGTACGGCCTGGGATCAGAAAGTGATCCGGATCACGGATGAAGTGTGGAATAAACCCCTCACAGGAGCAGGAGAGTGTACAGAGCCCCAGAGCCAAGATGCAGGGAGAGGAACAGAAGGGCCGTAAACCGTCCACACGGATCTGGGAGATAGAGCGGCCATTCGAGACGTTGTTTATCGGAATACAGCTCCGGGAGCATCTGTTAAGGCAAATGGAAAACTTGTCATTTACGTCTCGGTTTGTGTGTGAGGTTCTGTTGGTGCTGATGCTGAAGTTAAAGCCCATCGTTAGTGAGCTGTACGCTGGGTTACACTTTAATATTATCTGAATATTTCAGTCTTGAATGTGAGGGCTTTTATTTTGACAACTCCTAAGATGTGTCTCTGTCCCACAGCTGCAGGGTCTCAGGGTCCTTGTGTGTTGTTCCTGTGTCTGTGCGGGTTTGCTCCAGATTCTCCAGTGTCCTCTCCAGTGTCCAGTGTAGGTGGAGTGACTGTGAGACACTGTCCACATGTATGTCCTCTATCTCTCTCCCACTCCCTTGCTCCTTCCTCGTTCTCCAGGCTCTTTCTCTTCATCCTCCCCTTCACGTATTGTTTCTCGGAGCTCGTGGTTGTTGTTCTTATTGGAGAAAAGCTGCAGATGAATGGAACATGGCTTTACGGCTTGCTAAGCTCAAATTATCTTTCAAATGGGTGCGAGAGAAAAACATCCAGAGGGAGAATTTTTAATGTTCGTACGCATCCGATTCTTTTACTAATTACTCTTCAAGAGTCGAGGATAAACAAGCAATAACTCAATAAGTCAATCCTCCTGTCCGTTCTTCCTCCGAAAACAACGAGGAACAGCCTTCGAAAGACGTCTTTCCTGTAAAAAGGGTACACACCGAGACGTTCAGAGGATATTCAGTGTTTGAGCTCGATGTAAAAGGAAATGGCATCAAAGCAAGTGTTTTCTGTGTATTTTGGTGACTGAACCAGAGCTCGTCTCCTTTCAGAAACGCTCAGGAGGGTCACGTTTTCTGTGCGTAAGAGTTTTCAGTCACTTTATTGCGTCCAGAGGCCGTAGGGTCAGATTCTCAAAGGAATTTTTTTGAGAACTTTTTCTAAACGTTTTGTTTACTGACAAAATTTAATTCAGATTTTATTCATTTATTAAATGTCTGTGATCCTTATCCAGTTCTGGGCGGCGGTGGGTCCGGAGCCTACCCGAAATCACTGAGAACAAGGCAAGAACACACCCTGGAGGGGGTGCCAGTCCCTCACAGGGCGACACACACACATTCACTCACACACTCACGCCTACGGACAATTTTGAGTCACCAATCCACCTACCAACGTGTGTTTTTGGAGCGTGGGAGGAAACCGGAGCACCCGGAAGAAACCCACACAGACACAAGGAGAACACACCACGCTCCTCAGAGACAGTCACCCGGAGGAAACCCACGCAGACACAGGGAGAACACACCACACTCCTCACAGACAGTCACCCGGAAGAAACCCACGCAGACACAGGGAGAACACACCACACTCCTCACAGACAGTCACCCGAAGGAAACCCACGCAGACACAAGGAGAACACACCACACTCCTCACAGACAGTCACCTGGAGGATACCCACGCAGACACAGGGAGAACACACCACACTCCTCACAGACAGTCACACGGAGCGGGACTCGAACCCACAACTTCCAGGACCCTGGAGCTGTGACAGAGACACTACCTGCGGCACCTGCATTTCACATCTCTTTCTATTTCCTTTCCTCTCCTTCTTCATTTTCATTAATCTCTCTATCTCTCTCTGTCCCCACCTCCTTTTTTACTCCCTCCACCTCTTTATTTCCTCCCTCTTCCTTATGTCTGTCACTCCCTCTTTTATAGATTCAGATTCAAATAGCTTTATTAACAGCATGATTGTTTTATTAGAACAAAATTTTCAAAGCATTTCAAAAAGAAACAATAACAACAAAAAACAAAAGCAATACATAATAATTGAGTAGTGAATAAAGATAATAATTTAAACAGAGGTTTTGGCAAAATTTACAAAGACATATTTATATATATTAATGTATATTATGTGCATATACATGCCCCTCTTTCTCTATATACCTTTCTACCACTCTGTCTCTCTCCTCCCTCTGTCTCTACTTTTCCATTTAGTTTCTTTCCTTTACCTCTCTCTCTAATTCCTTTCCTCTTCCCTCTTTCTTTCTTTCCTCTTTATTTCCTCTCTGAGTTTTGCCCCTCCTATTTCTGTCTCCTACTTTTCTCACTTCTCTCTCTCTCTCTCTCTCTCTCTCTCTCTCTCTCTCTCTCTCTCTCTCTCTCTCTCTCTCTCTCTCTCTCTCTCTCCCTGAAGCTCTCAGAGCAGTGAAAGGCAGATGGGCCTCGGCCTGAAACTTGCATACTGCGCATAAATAGCATATTTAATTAGACGGTGGAAGCGCTCTAAATCAAATTACCCTCCGACAGACAGGAACACTTACATTAACAGCGTTCCCGAGCCTCGGCCGCAGCCAAAATTTAAATTAGTAACAGATAATTAGGATAAGAGCGGGAACTCGAGCCGACGCTTTCTGGCACGTAATTGCGATGCATGCGAAACATACTGCTTTAGCTAATTAACCGTATCGGGGGATAGTGACGGGGTCAGGCCACGGAGATCAGACACAGACACAGGACAATAACACGCTGTAATTCTCTGGAATACTTTATAACTTTCTGAAATACTCAGTAAATCAAAAATACTCTCTAATGCTCTTCTTTAACTCTCTGTAATACTCTGTAACTCTGTATGATTCTGAAATGTTGTGTAACTGGCTTTAAATTTCTGTGATCATTTAAAACAATCTATAATTCTAGAAATTCCTTATTCATTCTAAAATACTTATAATAACGTGTGACTCTGTAAATGACTCTATAATGCTCTGTAACAGGTTTTATCCTTCTATAATGTATAATAATTTTCTCTAATTTTATAATCCTCTATGACATTGTGTTACTCTCTGTAATACAATGTAATACTCTGTGTGTGGTCTCATAATTCTCTATAATTATATTTAACCTTCTGTATATATTTTTATAACATATGTTATGCGCTGTATCATATTTTACACTCTTTAATGGTCTGTAATGCTTTTATAAACCTCTGCAAAGTCCAGTAACAGTCAAACACAAACATATCTTCACCTCATCGTGCAGTGATTTACACCGAGGGGGCGTCCCCAAAACACGGAAATAGAAACAGGTTTTGTTCCAGTAACATGATATAGTACTCTTAGCATGAGCACACACGCACACACACAAACGCAAATATTATTGCTATTATTATATATGTTTTTTTATTAGTTAGCAATAGCAGACAATTAATTAATTTAATGATTATTCATTAATTCATTCATTCATTCATTGTCTGTAACCCTTATCTAGTTCAGGGCGGCGGTGGGTCTGGAGCATACCTGTAATCACTGAGCGCAAAGCAGGAACACACCCTGGAGGGGGCACCTGTCCTTCACAGGGCGACACACACTCACACATTCACCCGGAAACCCACGCAGATACACAGAGAACACACCACACTCCTCACAGACAGTCACCTGGAGGAAACCCTTGCAGACACAGGGAGAACACACCACGCTCCTCACAGACAGTCACCCGGAGGAAACCCACGCCGACACAGGGAGAACTCACCACACTCCTCACAGACAGTCACCCGGAGGAAACCCTTGCAGACACAGAGAGAACACACCACATTCCTCACAGTCAGTCACCCGGAGCAAGACTCGAACCCACAACCTCCAGGTTCCTGAAGCTGTGACAGAGACACTACCTGCAGATTAAAAATAAGTATTTGTTATTTTTTTGTTTCTGAAGCACAAACACCATTCCTACCATCAACATGTACTGAATTTAACTCTCACAGTGACCATCGACCCATGTGCAGCTGCTCCACAGCATCCCATTCCACTAATGCTTTTCTACAGATATTAGTGTCATTGGAGTCTCTCTCATTCTCTCTCTATCTCTCTCTCTCTCATTAATATCAGCCGGAGGGGTCTCAGTGGTCTTGGTCACGCTTACCTTGGTTAGCAGGTATGCTAAGTGATTAGCCAGTGCTGATTAACATCAGACAACTGCCACCTACAAATTAAGAGTCTTCTTTTCCTGTGGCGGTCTGAACCTGTCGCTCATTACTTTCACTCTCACGCTGTCATACTCAGAATCTCTCTCTCTCTCTCTCTCTCTCTCTCGTCTTTTTTCAGTCATGGTTGTGTTCGTATGTGAGTGATGTTGTGCTCTGAATGGTAATTAGGTTCCTTTGTTCTACCGAGAAGCCGCGCTGTGAGTGTGTGCGCGTGTGTTTGTGTGTGTGTGTGTGTGTGCCGCGAGCAGACTGGCGAATCGAGCCCAGAGCCCATACTTTCTTTGTTTTTTTTTTGTTTTGTTTTGTTTTGTTTTAGTGTTTTTTTTTTTTTTTTTTGCAGCTTTTCATAATGTTTCTGTTGGCTCCTCTGAGCTGAGAAATGAATATTTGTTTCATCTTTGATTTTTGAGGGTTTACTCATGTCGAAGAAGAAACTGAGTTTGAATTTTTGTGTTTTGCACTTGTGCTATTAGCATCATTTAGCAAAGACATACATTTCAGAGCTTTCATAATCTACAGTGACGTCATAATCATGCGTTTTAAACATGTCATTTCTGTTCCTTCAAAATAAATACATACTTTTTTATCAATGCAGTAGCACAGCTTTTGGTCTAGCCATGGCTCGTGGTCATACTATAGATGTGTGTGTATGTGTGTGTGTGTGTGTGTGTTTATGTTAATTTTTTTATATTATCTCTGTATTTAAAATATCCATTTTATGTTATTCTACCTGTACAGACGGTTATTTTATTGCTTTGTTAAAGTAACAAAGCTCTTGAGGGGTCTCTCTGTCTCTTTCTCTCTCTCTCTCTCTCTCTCTCTCTCTCTCTCTCTCTCTCTCTCTCACACACACACACACACACACACACACACACACACACACACACACACACTTGCATGCACACAACCCCCTTGCCCCAAGAGCTAGGTTTTAGCCTCGTGGCTAACATCAGGCTAAACTGAGGAGGCAGTGGACGGTGTGGTGCTGTACAGAGAGATGCCAGGCAGTCGGCACACATTAGCATCCCAGCACACACACACATAGACTTTGTGGAGAGTCTAGAACCTTTATCTTATGTATTGTTTAACCCTAAACATATCTTACTTGACAATGTATTGCTTTATGTGGTGAGGACCTGGTGGTGGTCTCTATTCAATGAAGAGATTTTATCACGTGATATAATCCTGGTACATACACACACACACACACACACACACACACACACACACACACACACACAGGGTCAAAACAAGACTGCCACATAGCCCTCAGACACTCATCTGGCCATTTCTCCAGCTCTCCTTCTGTCAGCTTCAGCTGTTTAAGAAAATGAAACAGCTTTTATTTCTCCTTTGTTTTTCAGCCACATTAAGGTTCAACCGATTTGTGCCATCAAATTTTTACGGCAATGTTCCAACACCTTGTATAAAGCTCTGCGACTGTTACAGCAGAACTAGAGGAATGAAAATAGATCCGATAAATGACGACATGTGAATACGGCAAATTAAAATAAATCTACCCACGTTTCTGTCTAAAGGGCTGGGAAGGTACAGGTGAATATTCCTCTTTTCAAACTCTCTCTTCCTCCAGAACAGGGTGTGAGTTTTGCGAGCGTCAGGGGTGAACCACACTGAGATTTACGCACAGACACGCTTCCACCTTAAAGAAAACTCCCTGCAAATGAAGTGTGAAAACAGGGAGAGAGGCGAAACCCAGCTCTCCATCTGCAGCCTGGAGAACAGACGTCTTTTCTGAGGCTGGTGTGTGTGTGTGTGTGGGGGGGGTGTTAGGGGAGGATGGATGGGGGGATGGAGGGATGAAAAGCAGCATCATCAGCTTGTGCTAGGCTCTGAATTCAGTGAACTCCCTGATTACCGCAATCCCGCGGAAAACGTACTTGGCTCGAGCCTTGAGAAAAATCAGCAAAAGCCGAGGAATCGCCGGAACAAGCGCGTTAGCGACTCTCTCAGCCGTCTCTCCGCGTTTCTCCCTCTTTCTCCCGCGCTCTTTAATTGGGCTGATGCTGGAAGACGCCTGGCAGCCGTTCAGCGATTATAGGGAGAGAAGAAATACTTCAAATCTGAGCCGTCGATACAGAGTGCAGCAGGAAGTGAGAGCCTGCCGTTTGTCGTATCGACTTGGTTTTGTGCGACGCTGCGTTTTGCTGCGTGTTCATTTCATTGACTCGCTTCCCTGAGGATCAGTGTTTGACAGATGTAGAGTTTACTTCCAAGCTCTCTGTTCAATTCTAAACAGCGGGGTTATTTAATGGCTTTGCATAAGGCCTCCATTGATGCTCTCCGTGTCTAAATGTGTTGTAGACACACTTTAGAATGAGTGCATTGACTGGTTTTAAGATGCAGCTCTTGTGGACACCTAATATATAATCATTTGTGTTATCCCTATAGACGACACTGAGGATGCTGGAGTAGCGGTACATGAGCCCACGCTCACCATTCTTGAAGCCAAATGAAGGCTGGAGGAGTATAAAGCTCTACAGAACTTCGACGTAATCGCTGACAGTAGCCCTTGGCTTATTTTGGCCATTTTATATTTCCCTCTGATTTTGCCTTTATATGCCACATGAAACCATGCTCTCTCTCTCTCTCTCTCTCTCTCTCTCTCTCTCTCTCTCTCTCTCTCTCTCTCTCTCCGGCAAGTTTACCCCTCCCCCACTCTTACTCTGCTCAGCTTGTAGTGCAGAGTCAGTAGATCCTAACCTTCGTATCAGTTTCTTTATAAAACGAAAAATGATATTAAAATAAATCCAGCTCTTGTCTCGTACATATTTTAAACTTTTACTCTCACATGAGCCTGATTGTTTAAACCTCATTTAAATGATGACATCTCTGCTCCTCCTTTGTCTATCCTCATTAAACAAAAACAAACACAGAGAACAAAGCCAGTACTTTCAACAGAAATTGGCAGCAGTGCTCAGCGTGTCTCGTCTTGACCCAGTGCTGGGGGGATTTATACCCTTCTGGCCCACGCTCAGCGTTAGGCCTGGTCACCTTACTCTCATACACAGCTGCTCCATAGTGTCTCATTTCATTTTGTGCTTTCTACAGAGATTATACAGACTTTGTGTGAACCTTTAAGCAGATCATACACCTCAGCCACAGTTTGAGTCTCATTATTTGCACCTACACCCCCTCAGATTAGATGTGGTTGTTGGGACACGGCAGATTGCGCCGGTTTCGTGAGCGGCAGAATACAACCTGCCCAGAGCTGGCAGCAAAAAAAAAAAAAAAAAAAAAAAAAAAAAAAAAAAAAAGAGGAACAGAGAATTCTTCAGACGTTGTCCCTGCAGCCGGAGACGGGAGAGAACATGAAAGTGTCTCAGACATTATTCAGGAGGTTCTCCTGAGGTTCTGGTCCAGTCTCTGTGCTCGGAAACGTCTCTGGGATGTCTGTGTTCGGTTCAGGGCACTGTAAATGATGCATGATGGACTGCATGGACTATCTCTCTCTCTCTCTCTCTCTCTCGATCTGTAATTCAAAGACTACATTACGCAGCAAAGTTCAAAGACTCAGCTACGGCTGCAGAGTCCAACATCACCCTTCTTCTATTTTACTGACAGACTCCACTCAGTCCTTCAACTCTTTCTGGGTTTGTTTTATAGAGAACAAGTCAATAATATCCATCCATCCATCCATTATCTGTAACCGCTTATCCAATTTAGGGTCGCGGGGGGTCCAGAGCCTACCTGGAATCATCGGGCGCAAGGCGGGAATACACCCTGGAGGGGACGCCAGTCCTTCACAGGGCAACACAGACACACACACACATTCACACCTACGGACACTTTCGAGTCGCCAATCCACCTGCAACGTGTGTTTTTGGACTGTAGGAGGAAACCGGAGCACCCGGAGGAAACCCACGCGGACACGGGGAGAACACACCAACTCCTCACAGACAGTCACCCGGAGCGGGAATCGAACCCACAACCTCCAGGTCCCTGGAGCTGTGTGACTGCGACACTACCTGCTGCGCCACCGTGCCGCGTCAATAATATTATTAAATTAATATTAATACATTGTTTAATATGTAAATAAATATATTTTTTACGTTAGAACAATTGCCGATTAGTTTCCACCTATAGACTTCAGGATTAAGTGAAAATATGTGCAGTAACTTTGTTTGTTTGTTGTTTGTTTGTTTACTAAGGCTCTTTATTCTGTGGCAAAATGTGACAGCCCAAAGCTGTCAGAATTTTGGCTGAATATATGCCTTTGGTCATTTTAATGTTAAAGACCATAATGTGGTGGCTGCTGACACAGAGCGCTTTGTTTCACGGGGGTCTGTTTTTGTCGTAGCACCGTGTAGACACCTGCCTTTACACCTCACACAGCAACAACAGCCTGCGTGTGGTTTAGTTGTAAATGCCAGTCAGACCGCCTTTTCCTGCCAAAGTAGCTGAGGATTGGCCAAGGTCAGTGATGAAACTTTTAAATTAGTTTGAAATGTCTTCACGGGAGGTCAGTCTCCATCGGTCTTGGTCAGTTTAGGTGCATCCCTCAGTGTTTCTAATAAAACTGAACCTGGATTGGTTTGTTATCGGGGTGTTGTTTTGTTTTGTTTTGTTTTTGTTTTCCCTCCCTGATGGTTTCAGATGGGAGAGAACTTTCCGTATCCTTTTTCCCTTTCCATCTCGTCTATATCTACATCTATATAAATATATAAACTCAAGTCTCGTCTTAGAGCTGTCACCATCCACTGTGCCTTGTCCTGTTTTTTCCCCTCTCTGCTTTGTTTATCCCCCTCCTAGAGACAGACTGAGAGACAGATAGAGAAAGAGAGATGGACAGACAGATAGAGACAGACAGACAGAGAGACAGGAATAAGACATCTCCCTTCCTCCTCTTTCTCCATCTTTTCCTTCGTTCCTTTGAGCCACTCTACCCACTTTTTAAACCCCATTTGCACCGGGGCTGAGTGCGGAGTGCAGCTTCCTCTCATTGATACCAATTTTTTAGGTCTTCTTCGCTTTAAGAGAAAAAGAGCAATACGTCTTATCTGTTGTTGATGCGCAGACGCTTTCTGAGCAGCTATTTCAGAGAAAAATGCATTCCTGCCCCGGTAATTGCCACCGCAATATTCCCCCGGATCCTCCCATAATTCAAAGGAATATGTCTGTCTCTCTCTCTCTCTCTCTCTCTCTCTCTCTCTCTTCCCTGAAAGCTTTCTGCAGCCTTGCAGAACGAGGTGACTGACATTCCTTTCTTTTTTTTCCTGACTTCTTTGCAGTCACGCCGAAAAAAGACCTCACAGAGATTAGCGACACTTTCAGTGATCTCTATATCTGCCAATTAAAAAACTGAAATATTCTCTCTCTCTCTCTCTCTCTCTCTCTCTCTCTCTCTATCTCTCTCTGTTCTAAATTCGTCTCTGAGAAAAGACAGTGATTAAAGCCACTGCTCCTGATTCTCTGAACAGGCTCTTCACCGCACTCCGTCGTCTTTGGATGAGAGTCTGTTTTAAGGAGGATTTATCAGTGTACAGTAACAGTATCTTCCTCTTAACTACAGCTCGGACGGGATTAGTCCTTTACACACACTCAGTCCTCTCTGTGAAGCCTGTGTAGAATGACCCCAGGTTACACTGATCACATGCTGTAAAACAAAGCCAGGTTATATATTTTCATCCAGAACAACCCCAGGTTACAGTCAAATTGTGCTATAAAACAAACTATAAATAACTCTATTGCCTTATATTACATTCATGAATATAAAGTAGATTTATAAATAACTCATGACATATCACAGAGCAGGTAAATAACCCCTGATTATATTAATCCTGTTCTATAAAGTGAGCACAGGATTGAACCCGTGGTTGTAATAAACAGGTACAATGCTGTTAAACAGATTATACATTATCTCCAGGTTATATTTATCCCATGCCATAAATGAAGCCTTATAACTAAACCCAGTTTTTTTTAATCCTATGCTATAAAATGAAGCCTAGAAATAACCTCAGGTTATATTCCACCTGTGCTAACAGGAAATCATAGAAATAATCCTGAGTTATACTTATCCTGTGCTTTAAAATGGACCATGCCTCTTCAGCTCGTATTAATCCTGTGCAATCTGGGCTTTAGTTACCCCCTGCCCCATAACAGTCCAGTTAACTAGCCCCAGGTTAATTAATCCTGTGCTTTAAAATGAACCCTAAGCTCAGAGGATCCAAACAATGAAACATAGAAACCTATTCTATAATGGTTCCACAGGGTTTTTTTTTGTTTTGTTTTGTTTTTAAAAGCGGTAGCCTTTCGCATCTCCACTTTTTAACAGGTATTTCTCATCCCACGCAATTACACCACACTCCTCCTTCAAATCTAACCCTGTCCTGAACTTTCCTGCAGAGCTTCAGTCTGTTTTTGATGCAAAGACACACCACAAAATGCAAAATAAGACCTGGATAGATTATGCAGCAAGCAGGCAATTTTTCCGCCTTTTCCGGAGCGGTCAGCCGTTTTGATTATGGCCTTTTCTGCTGCGGCGTTTGCCGTCAGGTTCTGAGGCTTTGACACTCTTTTTCATTCACACGAGGAAATTGACTATCAGAGAGAAATCATTTGTAAACGCATTCAATCAGCCGCGAGCCGCAGGTATGTGGAGGAACCCCACTGGAACGCAGAAATAAGATCCCAGCTGGACAGGCCGCTTCCTGCCTTCTGCCACAAAAGCACACGGGAACATGAGGAGTGAAGGTGACCCTTAAAAAAACCAAAAATACAGCATCTACGACGGTGTTTACCTTAATCTCAGCTGCACAGCATCTCTAACAGCTTTTAATAAGAGAAAACATCTTTGTATGTAGTGTTTCTCATTCTGAGATTGTTGTAAGAATATGATGAGATTATTCAAGCTGTTTATAGACACTTCTTTCTGCTTTAAATCTTTTAATCCACAGAGGAATCATCCTATTCCACAATGTTTCTTGAAAAAAGGAGGAATTATGCGTGTTATTTCTTCATTTTTTCAGTGGAATAAAACACATTCAGTGGCGAGAATCACCTTAAAGAAGAGAAGCTGTTCAGAAATGTGCAGAAATCTTTACAAAAATTAGCCTTAGCATTTGTTTGGTCTGTTTTTGGATTTGGAAAGCAGCAGAAAGCCAACACCAAATGAGAACAAAAAGGAGATAATAATGAAATAAATAAAAGCCTCTTTGCTGGCATAAACAATTTACCAGCATCCATGAATCCCTCTTCATATCACTGACATTTCTGTCGGCCCTGAGGCAAAGGGAGCGCTGTTTGCATTCAGCCGAAGCAGCCGAGCGACTCTTTAGCGTCTGGACCGGAATGGAAATGGGGTTCACCACAGGTAACGAGGGAAATGAACTTCAGTGTCAGAGCAATAGTCTTCTCCACCGCTCTCTTAATATCAGAGCAGAGCCGGACAATGGCAGAGCAGCATCTGATTAGAGCCGCTAAGCCCCTGCATCCCGTTTCCATGGGAACAGGATATTATTCAGCAGCCCCTGAGAACACAGGAAGTTTATGTCTGTTTTGCGAAGCGTGTTTACAATGCACCATCCGGCGTCCCTGGACACGCTGCTGTCCGGGGGGCATCCAGACTCATAACAGAGTTTTCATGTTTATGGACCAGCGTTGGGACGAGGCCATTAAAATAAAAATGAAGCAATGATTTTGGAATGTTTTCTTTGGATACAGGCTTTTATTTGCTTTATTTCACCTAAATTAACAGATTGATCTCACTAATCCAGGGCAACTGGAGCATCTGAGTATGAAAACTATGTTTCTGTTTGGCACGGGAGAGGCATTGTACACCTCCAATGAAATTGTTACAAAATGTTATTTGTCATGAGCTCTGTTAATACAAGAATCTGAAAGGTGCAGAGTTATTGCATCCTTCAGTCTGTATTTCCACATTAAATACATAGAAATGTGACTACCAGAGATCACCATGGCGACATTTACACGGCTGCATGCTGCCATCATGTATCCCACTGTTGCTGTTTCTACCAACTCAGTAAGTTTTTTATTAGAATTTAACTAATGGTGTTAAAACTAATAAATATGTGACTGTTGATAAATATAAATTATGATGCTGAACAAAAAACGACTAGAACATTGCGGTTGTGATCAGTTCAGACTCGGTTTGATTGTGGCTCTGCGGAGCTGAGTGTGAGGAGCGAGGGATTCCAGGGTGGAGGAGGTTTGTTGTTTTGTTTTTGTCTATTTGGGGTTTTTTCCTGAGTTCCGCTCGGATCTGAGGCGTTTTTGTGTGGTGCAGTCAAGTGTGGAGTGGACTGGGTTTCCCCTCAGGCCCAGTGACCTTTCCAGTGACAGCTGGCCTCCTTCTGCTCCGAGAGAGTCAGCATCCAGACAAACAGAGAATCTCTCTCTCTCTCTCTCTGTTTCTCTATCTATCTATCTATCTATCTATCTATCTATCTATCTATCTATCTATCTATCTATTTCTCTCACACACTATCTATATCTCTCTCTTTCTCTCTCTCTCTCCTTCTCTATATTTATCTATCTATCTACCCTCTCTCTCTCTCTCTCTCTCTCTCTCTCACACACACACTCTATTTATCTCTCTCTCACTCTCCTTCTCTCTATCTATCTATCTATCTATCTATCTATCTATCTATCTATCTATATATCTATCTATCTATCTATTTCTCTCACACTCTATCTATATCTCTCTCTTTCTCTCTCTCTCCTTCTCTATCTATTTATCTATCTATCTACCCTCTCTCTCTCTCTCTCTCACTCTATTTATCTCTCTCTCTCACTCTCCTTCTCTCTCTCTATCTATCTATCTATCTATCTATCTATCTATCTATCTATCTATCTATCTATTTCTCTCACACACTATCTATATCTCTCTCTTTCTCTCTCTCTCCTTCTCTATCTATCTATCCTCTCTCTCTCTCTCTCTCTCTATCTCTCTCTCTCTCTCACTCTCCTCTCTATCTATCTCTCTCTCTCTCTCTCTCTCTCTCTCTCTCTCTCTCTCTCTCTCTCTCTCTCTCTCTCTCTCTCTCTCTGTTCAGAGTCAGAGTAAAGAAGTCACCAGAAACTACAAGAATACAATAACAATAACTCATTGTATTATACATTCACTCATTCATCATCTGTGAGCACTTCATCCTGATCAGAGCCGTGGTATTACAGGTATCATGTGTGACTAGACATCCTCTCTCGCTCATATCAGAGAGAGGGAGAGAGAGAGAGAGAGAGAGAGAGAGATGATGATGATGACTAAGATTTCATCAAGATAAATATTTCAGACGAAGAAGATGCACAGCTGAAATCACACAGAAACGCTTGAGCAGTGAGAGTCTGAAGAGAAATGAGCTGTTATTACAGGACTGACCATGTTCAGAGGACAGTGAATTACCAGTTATTCATCAGTTCTCTTCTCTTCTCATGGACCATGTCAGTGGTACAGCCCAATCACAAAGCAGCACAGCAACAACACACCCTCACACAGGAAAGAGGGTTGGGAAAATAAATAAAATACATTTTCTCCACAGTGGAACACAGTTCTGATTCTTAATGAAACGTCTGTGCCCTGCTTTGGTCCAAACCCCACGAGCCCCACAGCAGTGTTCTCCCCCTGTGTAAACAGCCCTGTTCAGAACGCCCGCTTTCAGCATCTGTTCCTTTAAATGATAATGAGCCGCTCGCTGTTCACCCCGACCCCGAGCGCACAGCAGTGAGGAGCGAGGAGCAGAAGCTCTGGTTTTTAGTCGGTTCTCTTTCTTGTTTTCTCCGTTTTTACTCGGTGCTCTTATTTCTCCGTGCTCTTTGTTTCTGTTTTGCTGCATTTAACCTCGTCTTTGTGCCCTCACATAAACACGGGTCCAGTGCTGTGATTGGACAGACTCAGACAAGGGGACGGGGCCATTCTAAAGTCTATGCACTTGACGTCAGAAGTGAAGCAGAATCAGAACGGCTTGTTTTGTCCCTTGTTGTTTTGGTCTTGTTTCACAGTTTTAGAAAAGAGATTCAGTCTGTCTATATTGATCTTCATGGATATTGATCTAGTTTATCTGATCAGTGCCTCTGTGTTTCCTGTCCACGTTTGCCTTGTTGATATCTATTAATTCATTCTTGTTGTTTTCTTGTTGTCTTTACCATTCCTAATGACGGTCTTCTGTTTTCCTCTGTCACAGGTCAGTCTGCCCAGTGATTCCAGCTGTGTGGAGGAAATTCTGCGGGTAAGACGCATCCACTCTCCTCCTGCTGCACTAATTACACCTGCTCCCTCACCTGCTCTCACAAAGGCACTTAACCGTCGCTGCCGCGGCTTTGAGCTTGACAGCAGAGCTCCTTTCACATCAGCTTTGTGCCGCGCTGCGAGAATGAGAAGGAAAGCACGTGTTATTACTTTGGAGGGGATTGTCCGACAGCGAGAGAGACTCCTGTGTTCTGTAAATGGTGCTTGAGTGCAGGGTTAATTTAAACTATTTTAGTCATATTTGTGTTAATGAGGTTTTATTTTCTTCATCTTCGATTAAAGCAGGTGGTGATCTTTGTTTTTTCTCTGTAGTGATTTATCGGGGGCTTGTAAAAACAGACAGGGTGGCGTGTCAAGTATTGATCATGTTATTATTGATGAGCCGCCGGTTAAAAAACACAGTGAATAAACTTCAGTGTTTTTATTACCTCATTTCCTGTTCCTCAGGGAAGACATTACACTTTACACTTCACTCTCACTTTCCGGTGAGGATTTGATTGCATTCAGTCAGTAGTGCATTAGTGAGGTCATTGGCTGGTGTTGGTGATTGGTTCTGGATCACAAACACCACTCCCACTCATCCCAGAGGAGCTGGATGGAGCTCCATCGCTCCAGAGAACACAGTTCCACTGCTCCACAGCCCAGTGCTGAGGGTATTCATACGTCTCTAGCCCACACTTGTCACTGAACATAGTGACATGAGCAGCTGCTCCACAGCGTCCCATTCTATTAATAGATAAATGGAAAAATAAATCACTTTATTGATCCCAGAGGGAAAAACAAGTGTCAAAGCAGCACAGTGAAGAAAATACAACTGAAAAGTAACCTCATGTTATAACAGATGTATATAGAAGGTAGGATATGAATCAATACACCTCTACAATAAAGGTAACTACAATAAAATAAGGTTTAAAATACCTGTGTGTAAATGTAAAGAGGTCCAATTTGACCAAGCAGTGTCTTCTGAATAATCAATGGCCAAGTTATATAAGAGAATATAAATTTAAGAGTAATGTAAGCAGTGTGGGTTTCCTCCAGGTGACTGTCTGTGAGGAGTGTGGTGTGTTCTCCCTGTGTCTGCGTGGGTTTCCTCCGGGTGACTGTCTGTGAGGAGTGTGGTGTGTTCTCCCTGTGTCTGCGTGGGTTTCCTCTGGGTGACTGTCTGTGAGGAGTGTGGTGAGTTCTCCCTGTGTCTGCGTGGGTTTCCTCCGGGTGACTGTCTGTGAGGAGTGTGGTGTGTTCTCCCTGTGTCTGCGTGGGTTTCCTCCGGGTGACTGTGTGTGAGGAGTGTGGTGTGTTCTTCCTGTGTCTGCGTGGGTTTCCTCTGGGTGACTGTCTGTGAGGAGTGTGGTGTGTTCTCCCTGTGTCTGCGTGGGTTTCCTCCGGGTGACTGTCTGTGAGGAGTGTGGTGTGTTCTCCCTGTGTCTCCACGGTCCAACGACACGTTGGTAGGTAGATTGGAGACTCAAAAGTGTCCGTAGGTGTGAGTGAATATGTGAGTGTGTGTGTTAACCTGTAAAGGACTGGTGCCCCCTCCAGTGTATGTTCCCGCTTTGCGTCCAGTGATTCCTGGCAGGCTCCGGACCCGCCGCCGCCCTGAACTGGATAAGGGTTACAGACAATGAATGAATGAATGATAACAATATGTGTGTGATAACAGTAAAGATACAGTTGCAATGATGTTCTATAGATACATTGGAAATTAAGCATCTCTCTCTCTCTCTCTCTCTCTCTCTCTCTCTCTCTCTCTCTCTCTCTCTCTCTCCAGTGATGTTAGGGATGATTCTTTAAGGAATGGGTCTGTAGAGCTCCAGTGTTGTTTTTTCTCTACCATAAATAAGCCTTTTTTGCTAAGACTGTACCCTGCTCTCCATCCTGGGAAGAAGCATGTTGCCATGGCAACCAGGAGTGTGTGTTTGTGTGTGTGTGAGTGTGTGTGTATGTGAGAGAGAGAGAGAGAGAGAGAGAGAGAGCCCAAGTGCATGCTGGGATTGCTCAGAGTGGCTCTCTGAGTGAGTCGAGGCTGCTGTGACTCAGTCGTGACTCAGTTGTGACTCAGTCGTGACTCAGGATTAAAGACCTACACATCACCTGCGGCGTGACGGCCCCCTGTGGCCGGACGGACCCTCGTCTCTTAATTGATGGTTCTGCAGCATTAACTCTGATAACAGCCCTGAATATTTTAATGATTAGTTTTTTACGTCTCGGCTCCCTCTCACATCATCACCAACGCCACTCAGGTTTTAACTGGAACGAGTGAGTCACGGTCCCTGATCGCAGTTGACGTCCATCTACAGAGACGCTGCCCCTCTTAACATCCAGGGTCCTGTGTATTAATGCGCTACGTTCAAAATTTCTGTAACTTGTCTAAACCCACACTCACACAGACCTTTGGACACAGTATTATCCCCAAGAACAGAACAAACCCATCACATTCTTCTGCAGCTTTTTCCTGATGGAGCTCAGAACGAATGCAGCGCCCAATAAACTCCCCACTCACTGTTTACTCACTGATTCATTTTTAGGTTCTTTCTCTGTTGAATAAACGAGAACTGACTTTTTAATACAACACACAGTTACTGTAAAACTACTAAAGAGCAGAGAATGTTTGAATTATGAATTACAGTGACACATCACACTAAAACACTTTAAAACTTATTTGTAGACCTCATACATGGTTCTGTATTCCACCTTTTTGGAAATGGTCCAGTAGCAAAAAGGGTTCTGCTTATGTAACTCTTTAGAACCGTTTTAATGAAGGCACTACATAAAAGAAGAAGAAGAAGCAGAAGAAGTAGAAGAAACACCTTTATTGATCCCCTCGAGGAGATTGCTTCTCTGCATTTGACCCAAACACACACTAGTGAGTAATTCTTCACACACACTAGGGGCAGTGAACACACACACACCACCGGAGCAGGGGTCTATGACCACCACGGTGCCCAGGAGCAGTTTGGGGTTTAGGCGCCTTTCTCAAGGGCATTTCAGCCGTGAGCTTTTTCTCTTTCTGGGAACTGAACCAGAGATCCTCGCTTCTCTAACCTCAAGGCCACATTCGGCTGCCACCGATACAACGATAAACATCACACTTTCCATCCTTTATCTGGAGCGTCCAGTTAGAGCGCTGACATTGGTGAGTGGGTGTGAGAGGGGAGACCTGTATGAGTTGATGACTGTGCTGAAGCCTTTTGGAGCCTCACTGTCTCAGGGCGTGGTGAGTTCTTCCTCTTGTTTCTGAGGGAACCGATGTTTATGAGAGATCTGCCTCCTGAACAAACCAGCATCAAAGGCCCGTCTCTGCTTTGTGCTGGTTAGAGGTGGTTTACCAAAGGGAGCAGATGAGAGGGGATCATGCTCTTTCTTCACCTGGAAGATAGTTCCTTTCAGTCCTGTGTTCAGAGTCTCTCAGTGGCCCGGAGGAAGAGTTTATCAGAGATATAGAAATGTTTATAGATTGATATCAGATCCGTGCAGAACCTGGGAAGATTGCACCTCATACAGAGGAAGAGAAGAAGAGCAGGGGAGGACAACGAAGCAAGGATGGTTAGTCAGTGATGAGGGAACTGATGTGATTACGCTGGTCAAGACTCTAGATAACATTTTTAGGACTCTGTAAGAGTCACAGAGCAGTCAATACTTATTGGTACCACAATAATGATACACACAATAATGAGACAACACTTATAAAGGTTTATAAATGGTTATTAATTCGATTGCAAACACCTTAATGGTGATTAATAATCATTTGTAACACAGAGATAAAAAGAGTTTTTTTTTTTTTTTTTTAGATTTTTTTGTGAGAACTCACTGAAAATGTCAAGATAAAGAATAAACTGAGACTTTAGAATGTGGATTTAGTCTTTCGCATGTTAATGTACACCACATTACTATCAGCATCTAAAAACACATTTTATCAGTGGTTAATTATTTAAACCTGTGGTTAAAACCTATTTAAACCTATTTAAACCTATTTAAACCTGGTGATTAAATGGTTAACTGTATTAACAAATATGTGCTGGAGCTGACAGGGTTATTGTCGATTGATGGAGGAGGCAAAGTGAGGTCAGTATTTGGCGAGATCTGATGTCTAACTGTAGATGGATGGGGGGTTCACTATTTGGCAAACAGCAGGTCAATGTTGCCCCTTCTATCTGTGTGTTATAACTGATTATTAATGACTTTTAATGCATTTACAACCTAATTAATAACCATTTATAAACTGTACAGTGTAGTCCATCCATCCATCCATTATCTGTAAACGCTTATCCAATTCAGGGACACGGAGGGTCCAGAGCCTACCTGGAATCATTGGGTAGAAGGCAGGAATACACCCTCAAGGGGGCGCCAGTCCTTCACAAGGCAACACACACACTCACACTTTCACTCACACCTACGGACACTTTTGAGTCACCAATCCACCTACCAACGTGTGTTTTTGGACAGTGGAAGGAAACCGGAGCACCCGGAGGAAACCCACGCAGACACAGAGTCTCCTGAAAAATATTTTGATGAAGTTGAATGAAGGCAAAGAGTGGACATTATGAACTCGGAACTTATGAATTTGTGAAAAAGATGTTTTTGTTAAACGTAGGGCTATTTATTTATTCATTCATTCATTCATTCATTCATTCATTATCTGTAACCCCTATCCCATTCAGGGTCGCGGTGGGTCCAGAGCCTACCCGGAATCCTGGAGGGGGCGCCAGTCTTTCACAGGGCGACACAAACTCGTTCTATTTTTTATTTTTATGTTTTATTTATTTATGTATTTAGCCTTTAATGCTGCATATAACAGCTGTTCTGCCTGGAAATTAAATCAGTGGAAGATGGACTCAATGAGATGAAACAGTGAGAGGTTTAGAGTCTAACCCACACTAACTGTCCCTTTAAAACGGGAACTACTTTCTATCAGGTCCCTGTCTTCAAACTTCTGCTTCTAAACTTTCTAAATGGTGTTTAGAGGGAATACATTGATGCTGTGGACGGTTAATAGTCCACAACATACTCAGAGCCTGAATCACACTCAGTATAAACACATTGGGGAGGTCTGGATCTTAACGCTGACTGACAGATGCCGGACTTCCTCACTCTTTTAGACAGAATTAAAAGAAATGGGGGAAATATTGAAACACAAATGAAATGATCCAAATGTCTATTTCACAGATACTCCTTCATTTAAAAGGCGTGTGATCTGTGTCTGAGTTGTTGCTGAATGACGAGAGCCCAGATTAATTGAAGAGAACAGAGAACATGCCTCAGTCATGACTCAGACCCAGGATTTCAGTCTTGGGGGAGATCATCTTACACTGAGGTTTATAATGGACCACCCAAGGCCTGTCCAAGACAAACAGCAGGCTTTCGTATAAACTGTTATCTAGAGCCACAAGAGTCTGCTTGGAATGAAGATATTTCTTTGGAAAATTAAATCTAAGCAACACTACAGCCTTTATACACAGCCCTGGGAAAATGCAACTCAGAGACCACTTTTAAATATGTCTTTTTCATCTCTGCAGTGGAACACAGTTGTTTCTTAATGAAACGTCTGTGACCTGCTTTGGTCCAAACCCCACGAGCCCCACGGCAGTGTTCTCCCCCTGTGTAAACAGCCCTGTTCAGAACGCCCGCTTTCAGCACCTGTTCCTTTAAATGATAATGAGCCGCTCTCTGTTCACCCCGACCCCGAGCGCACAGCAGTGAGGAGCGAGGAGCAGGAGCTCTGGTTTTTAGTCGTTTTTACTCAGTTCTTTTTCTTCTCCGTTCTCGTTTTCTCCATTTTTACTGAGTGCTCTTATTTCTCCGCTCTCATTGTGTCTGTTTTGTTGCGTTTATCCTCATCTTTGCTCTCTCACGTAAATGCGGGTCCAGCGCTGTGATTGGACACAGATGAGGGGGCGGGGCCATTCTAAAATCTCTGCACTTGACGTCAGAAGCAGAGCAGAATCAGAACGGCACGTTTGCTGAC
Organism: Hoplias malabaricus; assembly: GCF_029633855.1. Taxonomy (NCBI): domain Eukaryota; kingdom Metazoa; phylum Chordata; class Actinopteri; order Characiformes; family Erythrinidae; genus Hoplias; species Hoplias malabaricus. The sequence continues at coordinate 20,459,042 of NC_089816.1, read as the reverse complement.
ATAGGCAGCACACTGAAAACTAACTGGGTGGCCTTGTTTCACAGTGTGTGGGTTGGTGGGCTCCAGGTTCACACATTAATGTGAACATGCACTGAACAAGGGTCTTTATCACAATATGTTCCCTTTAATAATTTTTTTGGAGGTTCCTGCTTGTTCACATTGTTTGCTTTGACGTTGATTCATTACGGGCTCCTTATGTGAAATAAATAGCCTGCACCTAATGGCAGTTTTTTAAATGAAATAAATAATTGAATCCCTGGTCTCAGTTTTGCACAGACCTGTGTATAAAAAGGTGCACGCCTGTGAAAGCACGCCTGTGTGTGGTAGTGCTCCGCTCTGCTGACGAACAGAATCGCTGCAGATTCATCACATTGCGCTGTAAGTTTCCACCTCCGGTAGCATTATCCCCGGCTTTATGAAAGGTAATACTTCATATCTAACATTACCGCCGAGGTGGCAGTATCAAAGCCTCTCTCGCCCATTTGTCTTGGCCCTGCTCAGTGACGGAGGTGACCCTCACACCACCCCCACCCCCCCAGGCCAGGAGACAACATTTTATGAGGAATCCAATAGTGTGAAACCACTGTATTATAAACAGCACTGCAGTAAACGACTCTCAGACTCGGACCTGGCTGATGGAGGAGGAGAGAAACCTCAAAGCTCTGATACGTCAACCGCTTAATGACTATAAATTTAAATAAATCAACAAAAATAAACAACAACTTGATAAAAATGAGGTCAGAGTATTGAGAGGCTCCTAGAAATGCAGCGTAACAGAATCTGAGTTTATTTAACTTTATTTTAGTGTAAACTGAGCGCAGAATAAAATTAACCCCAAAAACGTAATGGAGCTACACCTGAAGAGGAAGTGCAGAAGATGTACATGGCTTTCCTCACAGACAGACTCCACACAAAGGGACACAATTGTCCAGTTCAGAGCTAACACAACAGCAGCACTTGCTTACACTGGTGAGAGTGTAAAGATGTTTTTGTCCCTCATTTGTTGGTACAGTTTTCTTATCTACGTCCCTAACTGAAGGCTGTAGAGCTTCATTAAAGACGCGCCGTGTGCAGAGTATGTGTGTGGTGTCAAGGGACTGTGTATGTGTGTGTGTGAGTGTGTGTGTGGTAATGTGCTCAGTGTGAGACTGTAGAAGTGAAAATATTCTGCGTGTGTGAGGTGTGGGGGGGAGTGGGAAGAGGGGGGAATCGTGCTCTGAATACTAAATACCAACAGAAGATGAGCTTGAGGGCTGATACACACACAGACACACACACAGGCATTTTTATATGCACTCAGATGATGTGAATTCTACACACACACACACACACACTCACACAGATGCTCAGATATTTTCTTCAGTCTGCAGCAGGAATGCAAATTTGAACTCATTCTTTTGGCTGAAAATGGACCAGTTTTAATCCAGAGTTGAGAAGGATGCTCCATTAGAATTTACTCACCACTTTACTTTAAAATGTAATGTAATTTTCTTGAAAAGTGAATATTAAAACAGAGAAACATCAGTCCCACTTTGCATTAAGCGTCTTTAATAAATGTGTTATTAAACATTAAAAACGTTGGGACTGCTGTTGATTTGGCTCTTGATACAGCAGTGAACCTCCCGTACATTCACATTTCTACTGTAATTACATGTAATTAATTGAGTAAAACCTGATGTTGGTTCATATGCGTATTTACACAGTAGTTACACAGTAGTTGCACAGTAGTTACACAGTAGTTAAAGACACTTAATATAAAGTGGGACAGAAATAGTCATAGAAACTCTTCTCTTAAGCAATGGGGCTCCATCCGATTTAATATCCATTACATGAGTTGTGCTTGTGATCCGTAACTAATCATCCAACATCACACCTGACCTCAGTGATGTTCATGTGGCTGAATACCATCAAATCCTCACCGCATTGTTCCAATAACAGGTGTAAAGCCTTCACAGAGCCCTAGAGACTGTTGTTGTAGTAAAGAGTGATAAAGTCAGGATTAGTATCTTTATTTGGAAGGAGTTGGAGGATGTTTTGGGCGTGTTGTGTGATATCGCATTAGTCCTGATACCAGCCTGAGGCTAGTTCAACCAGCTCGGCTCAACAGCCTTTACACAGCAGCCTCTGAGTCTGCACTTCGCCTCCTTTTAAAGGTGCAGTGATGTCCCTGTGTCTTTCTGCAGCGTGGAGAAAAAAAATCATTCACTTGCTTTAAATTCAAAAACTGTTTCTCTTTGCTGCTGTGTTACACCTGGAGACACACACATACATATGCACACACACACACTTTATAGTCTGTTAGCACTCAGAAAGGCCACATGAAAGACAATATATGAGAGAGAGTTAGAGAGAGAGATGCAGCCTACAATTACACACAAGGTTAAGGAGCCTATTAGCAGCGCTGCTTTTCATCTGACATATGAATATGGATGAGTCTCTGTTCTGCCTCTGAGCTGCAGTAATTACAGCATTCCTCCAGCTCCAGCTCCGGCTCCGGCTCTGGCCTGGAGGGGTTCTCTGCTGACGTTGGTGTTCGGCATTCACAAACAGAGGTGTGCACGGAAAAGCCTGACCTGAAGAAGACCGGGAAAAACAACACAACTAACCTGTGCTTCAGGACAAACATAACAAACATGTTCATTTTCAATTAATCCCACTCCCAAAACATGTACATTCTCTTAGGTGCAGGGTTATGACCCATTCATCAGCAAATATATAAAGTGTATCACAGAATATACATAGTGTTTAAACCCTGTGTCCACTCTCTGTCCACTCTGTGAGACACTCCTCCCTCGTTGGTCCACTTTATAGATGTAAAGTCAGAGACAGTGATTTCGTCAGTCCAGCGGAGACACTGAGGGGTTTCAACTTGAGCAGCACTGCTGTGTCTGATCCACTTGTAACACGCTAACACACCACCACCACCATATGAACATAAACCGTGTGTGTGTTTCTTTATTAACTCAGGAACTGTGTTTTCTTACAGGAAATGACCCACTCCTGGCCTCCACCTCTCACTGCCATACACACACCGGGCAAAGCAGAACAAACCAAGTTCCCCCTCCCCACCAAGGTAACACACACACACTTAGTATTTACGCTGTATTTACTGTAAAATTACTAATACACAATGTTGTCCTTGTTTTTAAAAGAAAAAAAAACAAGGCTCAACACTCTGCCACCTCCCTGTTCTCAGCTTGAAATGTGGAGAAAAAATCTTTTGCTCTATTGTTCTTAATGGAAGCTTTGGCTGGTGTCCTGACACCCTCCAGTCTCTCTGAGCTCTGATGTCACCTGACAAAGATCCAGAGCTGGAGGGCTGGGTGATGTCACTGCGATGATGTCAGAGCTGTGAGGGGGAGATGTGTCAGACGGGGTGTAGTGGATCATGCGTGTTTTTCCAGTGAGAGACTGTGTTTGGCTTTGTTTTGTCTCTGATTCTCTGGGAGTGGAAAAAATCTGCGGATGTTTAGAGACTGAGTCTGCCCTGTTTCTCTCTCTCTCTCTCTCTCTCTCACACACACACACACACACACACACACACACACACACACACACACACACACACACACATACACACACACAGCTCCACTGACCAAAAGGGTGCACTCTGTACTTCTACAGTGTTACAGACTGTAGTCCATCTGCAGCATGTTCTTCAAAAGTCAGGACGCCCCACAAAACCACCCAAAGCTGGTATCATTTGGTCGGTGGACTATTCTCAGACACTGAGGGGTTTAAAAACTCCAGCAGCACTGCTGTGTCTGATCCACTCTCACCAGCACAACACACACTAACACACCACCACCACGTCAGTGTCACTGCAGCACTGAGAATGATCCACCACCACATCACACCTGCTCTGTGGGGGTCCTGAGCGCTGAAGAACAGGGGGAGAGGGGGCTTTAAAAAGTGTGCAGAGCATCAGATTCAGTCTATAATTGTAGAACTACAGTCTGTGGAGCTGATAAAACAGACAAAGTATAGAAACAAAATGGTGATGTTAATTTTGTGGCTGATGGATGTGTGTAAACATTACAGCTCTAAAAAAAACAAGTGCTGTTCTCTATTTCTCTCTTTAAGGAGTGATATAAATAGTTTTATAAAGCACCGAAACCAGTTTTTAACAAAGTAAAGGACCCTTACAGTGGGCATTTGATTGAAAAAAAAAAGGTCACCCAACACGTAGTCGTCAAATATTGTGGATACAGGAAAAATATTTGATTTTGATTGTCCTGGTTATCATTCTCAGGCTCATATTTACGCGACACATTATTAGCACGATTATAAAATCCTTCCCAGTCCTTGGTTTCCCTCCTGAGAGATAACCTACAGGGCTGGGGAATAATAATAAGGCAGTGGGAAATAGTGAGCCTATTAAAACCAATCATTCTGCTGCAAATTGTCAGCGTTTCTCCTGCGTCCGAGTCTCGGAGATGTCATCGCCTCTGTGCAAGAGTGTGTGTGTGTGTGTGTGTGTGTGCGTGCGTGTGTGTGTTCTCGGGTTCCACTCGAATCCCATGGTGCTCCATTCTCGCTGCTAAAGTCCCTGTTATTCTCCTCTTAATAGGACATGGTCTGACTGGCACAAGTTGACCCGGGTGACATGGCTAATAATAAGCTGACTCTATAAATCCTGGTTTAATGGCAATATCTTCCCGGAGACTCGCCTCTCCTCCGCTCAAGTGTGATTTGTGAGCAGCCTCTAATTGTATTAGTGTAAAATCAATTAAAGCCATCAGCAGGAATATTGCCCATCCACGGCTCCTCTGTGTGTGTTAAAATCAGAGGACGTGGCTTTGGTTCACACTTTGAGGCTTTTAATTCTGTCTCTCTGTCTCTGTCTCTGTCTCTCTCCAGGACCCCCAGCATGTTACAGCAGGATACACTGGACAAAGTGAGTAAAACCCTCCATTATTTTGTTTTATTTAACACAGAAGTTGATGACCAGCCCTAGCCTTATCTCCATGTAATTGTAAATATAGACACAATCATAATGTTTATATCATACTCTGCATACGTTTGATGCTTTAAATATCTATTTAATAGATAAAGCTATTTGTCTGAGCAATAAAGAAAATAATGAAGAGTTTATTTACACAAAACAAACACCTAATTAGAAAAGAATTTAAATAATCCTAGTCCCATTATTACAGTATTATTTGAGGTTAAAGTTCAGTCCCTCGTTTTAGTGGTTAATAAATACTACACTGTTAATACAGACTTTTGCACAGTGTTGTAACAACAAATACGTATATGGCATGTATCAGTCCACAGTGTGGCTTAATATTTCTACAAAAGTAGCTTTAGCCCATTTTGCTAGTGGACGGCCCTCTCTTCCCTTCACTGGCCACAGTTTCTCAGCTGATATGGCAGATCTGGGCAGTTTGCATTCTCCTCTGAGGCTGTAAACTGTTCAGTGGTGTTGTGTTAGCAGCAGTTAGAAAAGAATTGGTGGCTTTACCTCCATCCTCCCAGGGTTTCAGGGTAGACTCAGTGAAAAGGTGGAACGAGAGACGAATAAAAATTAGAAAGAAAACTGGGGATACACAAATGATATAAAAAAATAATGATTTCTTTATAGTCTGTAATTCCATCTTATTTGTATGAATTATTGTATATGTTAAGTGTCCCTGGGATTGATTAATGATTGATGATTGACTAATAAACATCTCAGTTCCCTCTGTGTCAGCGTCAGATGGCAGCGCACAGACGGTAATTTCTCCGAAGTGTAATAGAGGGGAAAAACAGAATGAAAAGACAGAGAGAATGAGGCGGAATGTCTTGTGACACGCCGTGCCCTGCGCCAAGCTAATTTTCGGACGTCTCTTGGCCGGCGTTTAATCAGGAAAGCCTCTCTGACATTTACGTGTTCATTCTTTTGGCAGAGCGCTGTAATGTTCCTGGTAACAAGCCTGCGACCAAGTCCGTGCCACAGAAGTCGTGAGTATTCCTTTGATTAATTATTTCAGAAGGTGCCCCAGGGAGAGAGGGAAAGACGGAGAGAAAGAGAGAGAGAGGCAGCGTCTCGGCTTTGTTCCCTTACGCAAAAAACAAGTCCCCTAGAGGAGCGCGTTCCAATCCCAGCTGAGAGAAAACGTCTCCACAAACAAACACTGCAGCTGGCACTAGTTCACTTCACCACAGCCACAGAGCCACAGAATTACAACTCTGCTTTCATACATTACACACACTACATGCACAGGCTATTAATGGTGTTTATTCCCTCCTCACTGCAGTAGGAGCCTCTGGAACATTTCTGTGAGAATCTGATGGCGTTCAGCCTTCGCAGGAGCATTAATGAGCTCAGGTCCTGAAGCTAGGTGGTTAGTTCCGGACCCCAGCTCATCCCTAAGGTACGGTGACCAGACGTCCTCTTTTACCCGGACATGTCCTCTTTTTTAGACGTAAAAAAATGTCCGGGCGGAATTTCACAAACGTCCGGGATTTTGTTTTTCAAGAGCTTACATAGAACTTTGAGAAGCATTTCGTTCACAAACTAGTCCTGCCCTCCCCTACTCCGATTGGTTCGCTTGAGTGAGAAGGGGGCGTGGTGAAGTAGCCTAAAATCTTTGGATTGGACTTTCTGATGGTCGATAACCTTCTCTGTAAACATTTAATTGGTCAGTCTGCACGTCAGTAGTCCTTGTGTACGTCAGGCAAAGCTCATGTACCTACACCCATCTTGAACAGCTATGCCGAAACGTAAATATAAGTTCTCAGATGATTTAAAAAAGAAATACCCATGTTTTGTGTAGCAAATAAAGATGTAAAGGACCTTAAAGCTCCCCCCAAGACGTGTCCTGTTTTTCACCGACTCAGATCTGGTCACCCTACCTAAGGTGTTGGATGGAAATGTTCCACAGCCCACTGCAGGGGGTGTTAACACCCTTCTAGCCCACTCTTGACATTGGGCATGGCACTGCTCATTTGCAGCGAACAAATTCAGAGCCAGAGAATAGCTCTTAAACAACTAAAACAATAATAAATTAAACCTTTACAAAGCAACAAATTAAATTCAGCCACAATAACTTAATAATAAAACAATGGGCTCAATAGGTAGAGGTTAAAAAAAGAATAATAATAAGAAGAAGGCAGGCTGTTGTCTCTGCCATTGCACTGTGCTTCTGTGCCCTTTTCCTCCTGTGTTGGCTGCAGGGATCTTATGTGCGGTCATGTGACAGCTTGGCAATGTTTGATTGGTGAAATGGAGTCAAACGTCGCTAGTGGTAGGATCAATAAATATAAGTAGTGAGAATCGAGCAGAATGTAGCTCATTGTAACAGAGTTTACTCAAGTAAAAATAAAACATATGCTGAGTTATGCAGAGTTACTCAAGTAAATGTAGTGGAGTAAATGTAGTGCATCACTATCCACCTCTGGTCTTTTGACAACTCTGTTTTTCATTTAAAGCTACACTAGGTAGTTTTTTTTACCTTAAAAATGACAGCGTCAAATCATCGTGATGTTCCTCTGAGCTGTAACAGGGAGAATAGGGCCTCTGTCGTTGCTACTCCGGACTCAGCACTGCAGAAACTGCGCTGTGTAACTTTTGGAGGAGGGTAAGAAAACCCCCTTGTCCCTTCCACCTCCACCTTGATTTCAGGACAGTGCTGTACATGTGATTTACACTCTGCAACTGTAGGGGGAGCTCAGAAGCAAAAACACCAAATCTTACTTAGTGTTGCTTTAAAGGCAAAGTTGTTGTTCAGTTATAGCAAGATTTCCTTAAATGTTCGGTTCACATCACCTTGAAATTTAATTTTCTCAGTATTCCTCAGCTGTGTCTGCTTTCCCCGAAACTCTTAATGATACAGGTCTCTTTCTCCGTACATTCTCTTTCCAAGAAAGAGTGAATGCGTTCTGAGAAAAGGGAGAAAAACAGAGAGAGAGAGAGAGAATACCCCACCTTTTGTTGTAGCGCACTAAATTGCGAGGCGAAATCTGACTGACTAAACAGATGTGACAGATCCAGACAAATTGAATCGGAGCCTAATGTATCTCTCAGCTCAGAGCAGGAGATATCCTCTGGTGGGGGAGCGGGGAGTAGAATGAATGAAGAACGCTGTATTGTTTGGCTTCTGGAGCTTCTGAGAAAAGCGTTTATCTGTTGATCTGCCTCCGTTCGGCCGACACAGAGCCGGGAGCATTCGTCATCGGTGTTTGCAGCCATTTGATCCTCTTTTTTTTTTTGCTGTCATTCTCCTTCAGTGTTTTTTTTTTTTTTTTTTTTATCTGCTGAAGGCGAGATAACTCTGCTTTTGTTCCCCTCAATTACATGCCAGTTATTGGAGGGAAGTCTTAAATGATTTAACCAGTCCAAATATTTAGAGCGAGGCTGCCTTGGGGTGAGAGCGTTTCTGTCAATACAGACTTTGTCTGCCACAGCTGAGCGTGGTCAAGACATGTCTCTTTCTTTTTTTTTCCCCTCCTCACTGTGGGATGTGCTGTGTATGTAGAAACCAGAGACATTGCTCACTTCGCATTTACCCAGAGTCTTAATCTAAGACTGACCCTGAGAGTTTGAAAATCAGAGTCTGGGAGTTTAAAGAGTCTGAGAGACTGAAACTAAGAGTTTAAAGTTTTTTTGGAGTGTAAGAGACACGGGGTCTGAGAGACTGAGACTTAGGGCTTGAGAAACTGAGAGACTGAACGACTGGGAATCTGAATGTCTTGGAATCTGAGATTTAGAGTTTCAGAGTTTGTGAGTCTGAGAGAGTAAGAATCTTGGAGTCTGAGAGTTTGTGAGACTCATTGTCAGAGTCTGGGAGTCTGAGACAGAGACTGAGACTGAGAGAGAGACTGGGAGACAGATTCAGAGAGACAGAGACTGAGAGATAGACTCAGAGAGACTGAGAGGCAAAGACTGAGAAACAGACTCAGAGAGACCAAGAGACAGATTTAGAGAGACAGAGACTGAGAGTCTGAGACAGAGAGACAGCGACTGAGAGACAGAGACTGAGAGACAGAGACTGAGAGAGAGACTGGGAGACAGACTCAGAGAGACTGAGAGACAGAGACTGAGAATCTGAGACAGAGAGACAGCGACTGAGAAACAGAAACTAAGAGACAGACTCAGAGAGACTGAGAGACTGAGAAACAGACTCAGAGAGACTGAGAGACAGGTTTAGAGAGACAGAGACTGAGAGACAGACTCAGAGAGACTGACAGAGACAGACTCAGAGAGGCTAAGAGACAGAGACTGAGAGTCACAGTTAAATTTTAAGAGTCTGTATCAAGTGAATTTTAACAGACAGTGGGAGCAAGCTGAACACAAAAAAGCAGCTTACACAAAGAGCCAGTCAAGTTATTTACACCAATAAACCAGCTCCTACACCCTGCAGCGTGAAGAGTCCACACTGATCTGGGGACAGTTTTTTTTCCTTTCAGTTCCTAATGACTGCAGTTTTGGGAGCAGTGGCTCTTTGTGTTTCTCCTAAAAAGAGAAGAACGCTGCAGCTTAGTGCAAACATGTGACCGTGTTTGATGTGTTTCTTAATGGAGGCTGAACTGAATCGACAGAAACTGATATCGAAGGGTGGTGAACTTAAGATTAAGTAAACAGTGATATCAAGGAAGTCTCTGTCATAAGAAAAATGCAAGGAAGACAATAATGTGTTCAGATGAAAGTTGTGCTTTTAAACCGAGAGATGGCGCTGTGTTGCTCTGTGATGTGTCTTTAATCTTTCAGTGGGACGGGAAAATAAGGGCAATTGCCTAACACAGCTTCAAAGAGTTTAAATTGCTCAGTGCAGCTTTGGTTGTGAGATCATTTAAATGGAGATATTCACACGTGGTGTGTTTGGTTTTTCCCTTCATTTATTCTTACAAACAAATATTTCTTTACTCAGACGTATACACATCCAAGAAAAACCTATAATGGGTTCAGAGATGTAGACTCAGATTTATATAGTGGATACTTATTTGTGTAAAATTGTTTAAAACTGCTGCTTACTCACAAAGGCATATTCCATTGTTCCTTCATTTTTTATATTTATAAAAATATAATAAAACAATTGTGGAGCACAGTTCTGTTTCTTAATAAAACGTCTGTGACCTGCTTTGGTCCAAACCCCACGAGCCCCACAGCAGTGTTCTCCCCCTGTGTAAACAGCCCTGTTCAGAACGCCCGCTTTCAGCACCTGTTCCTTTAAATGATAATGAGTCGCTCGCTGTTCACCCCGACCCCGAGCGCACAGCAGTGAGGAGCGAGGAGCAGAAGCTGTGGTTTTTATCCGTTTTCACTCGGTTCTCTTTCTTCTCCGTTCTCGTTTTCTCCGATTTTACACAGTGCTCTTATTTCTCCGTGCATCTTTATGCTCTCACATAAAAGCGGGTCCAGCACTGTGATTGGACAGACTCAGACAAGGAGGCAGGGCCATTCTAAAGTCTCTACAGTAGATGTCAGAAGCGAAGCAGAATCAGACCAGCTTGTTTTATCCTGTGTTTTTTTGACTGACTGGGGCATCTTGTTTCACAGTGTGTACGTTGGGGGGCTCCAGATCCACATATTAATGTGCACATGCACTGAACAAGGGTTTTTTTATATATATGTCCCCTTGAAATTCAAGCAGTGTTTTTACAGATAAGTATCATTCTCGAGATGTTATTAATGTAAACCATTTTCAGACAAGCTACAACAGCAGGAGAAATCTGTCTGAGAAGTGCAGGAGATACTGGTTTCGGGCCGTTTGCTCTTCGCTGGTTCCCTCTCGGTCGAGGAGAACGACAGCACTCGAGCGTGACTAATGTCAGGTTTGGAGTAAATTACAGAGCTGATCACCGGCGCTGTTCGGGAGGTTACAGAACGGCCGATCCACTGGGGAAAGTGCCATTTTTACGACTTCCCACCACGGTAAACTTCAAATTAATGCCCCTGTACCCTCCGTCTAATGGACGATTGTGGCTCAAGAGGGACAGATTGGAGCGCTAAAGGTTTATACGATGGCACATTGAAATCCTCTGTATCGGACTTAAAAGCGTCTGTGAGATGCTGGAAGGAAAACGACTCTCTGACGGACGATGGACTTGTGAGAGATGATGATTATGACCCAGTGGAGCTGGTGCTGTTGGAGAGAAATCATATTTTCACACAATTCTACACACATTTATGAAGCATAAGGGTTATGACAATAGCTGTAAGCAGAGATGTAAAATACAAAAGAAAAACTAATTATTTGCTGACTCTGGGGAACGAGGCAGGGTACTAACACTCCTGATTTGACCAGTCAGGGATAAGACTGGAGGGCTGACATCACTGCTGTGAGTATTTATGTCACTCCTGAACTTCAGGAGAGGTTTATTTTTTTAAGTCTGTTTATTGTTTTGGCTATTCAAAAAAAAATCTTTAGAACAGTGGAGAACCTTTGGGATGAGTTAGAGTGGAAGTTGTGTCCCAGAACTAATCGTCCAGCATCAGCACCTTACCTCACTGAGGTTTACGAGGATTAATTCAATCAGATCCTCACCGCAATGTTCCAATGTCATATCTAAAGACTCCTCTAGGGGCAGCCGTGGCCTGTTGGTTAGGGAACTGTGCTTGTAACCAGAAGGTTGTCAGTTCGATCACCAGATCTAACCCCCAACAGGTCCTCGGGCACCGTGGCTAGGGTTGCCCACCGCTCCAAGCCTGTGTGCTCACTGCCCCCTAGTGTTCACTAGTGTGTTAATGTGTGTTTCACTGCACGGATTGGGTTAAATGTGCAGTAACCAACAGACGGCACTAAGGACTGAGCTTCTCGTTGATTCAGGACTCTGTAACGTAGCACACGTACATATCAGTCTGTTTGAACACACCTTAATAAATGTGTGTCAGAGTTTCTTAGCCACAGTCCAGCAACATCTGCCAAAAAAGGAAAGCCGTGTCCGTTCCATCCAGCCAGAAAATCACTGTTCGTCTGCATTGCACTCCATTCACCTCTGAAATCAAATCACAGGGCCATCAGCCCAGGGTTCATTAGGAATAATCCCCGTCCCGGACGGAGGGCAGGAGAGGCCGCGTGTGTGTTTTGGTGGAGGTTCTCAGACGTGGGAACAAAAGGTTGAGCTCTGCGGCCGGTCTCGGGCCGAGACGAGCGAGTTGTTTCTCTCTAATGATGCCGAGTGAGTCTCAGCCTCAGAAGCGGCATCTGACCCTGAGCTCGGCGGATTAAGATTCCAGCTGAAACCATGACAACCGCGGAGCGAATGCAAGCCGTTAACCTAAAGAACAAAAGGAGAAAAGTCGGAGGAGGAAGAGTGGCACATGTTGTCTTCCCCTAAAGCAGCAGTTTGGTGAAAAATCAAAGTTACCCAGTTTTTCCTCTTTATCCTGAACACAGTTGATCAGCCAGACGTTCTGAGCCTGTACTTTACTTTCTTACTGTAGCACTGTGACTGATTTAACAATGTGACTGTGCTGAAAACCTGAAATCCATTTCAACAAACCAATTAAAGACCTCAAATCACACTGAGCAAAGTAACTTTTAGAGGGTTTGTGAAAAGTTCTTTTGTCATTTTACAGTAAATGTTGTGTCTAATTACAAATCACAGTTGATAATTTATAACCTAAAAAATAACCTAAAATGAAGTATTAATCCACCATATTTAAATCGTCTAAAACAAAACTCACACATATTTTGGATACAATTTTATTAAGAAACCAAACTGATCACATGCTTTTGCAGCACTTTTTCCTGATGGACCTTGTGTGCCATTTTCAAATTATTTAATTTTTAGGTTATTCTTTGTTGAATAAAATATCAATAAAATGTGATATTATTTTTTATACAAATTAAGTTACTGCTGTTTACAAACAAAGCAAAGGTTTACAGATATTTTTGCTTCTTCTAAATGTTTGAAACTGTTACATTTGTAGTAAAATAAATCTTTAAAATATATATTATCTATTTTGTTGCAATAGTGCGTTCTTAAAATTAATAAAAGTTTTTTTTTTAATGTTGTATCGTATCGGCAAGAATATCATTATCGCCAAAATATCGTGATATTGTTTTAGGGCCATATCGCCCACCTCTACTTCCAGTGCTGTGTCCAACTCTTTTAACGATGCACAAGCTGTTCCTTGATTGTTACAAATATTCCTTCATGGGAAATTTAACCCTGTGGATTCCAGAGAATGAACATTGCACTTGCAGCTTTTGTAGCACTAGTGCTGCCTGCTCTAAAATATTCCGAATAGCATTGAGAATTAATGCAGTAGTGACCTCACATTTAACACCAGCCACTTCTCATGACTCAGTGTTTACATACGTTCCCTGCTCTGTGCTGATTTGATTAGTAACCCCCGAAAAGACTTGCTTGTGTGGTTTCTGATGCTGTGTGTCATGGTAGCTTTGATAAAAAAGCACAAATTAAAAAAAGAACAGGCTTCAAAGTGGCTGCCACCACTCTTAATACTTTACATTTGCTCTGTGTGTCAGGGAAAAAATAAGTGTAGACACCAGACATGTCTCGCAGGGAGAAATGCTGTAGATTTGTTTTTACACTAAACCATCCTCTTAAGTCATCTTTATTTAAAGGGAAGGACGCACACCGCTGTTTGTGTTTTGTATTTGTTGAGCCAAGATCAAGAAATACAAGCATCTTAAGGATTCCTTTTTTTCTTCTGTCAATAAAGATTAGCCGTGAGGGATGTGTTATACGTGTCCAGATCTGAATCTGAATCCGAATTCACTCCTTTAAAAGAAGTCTTAAAAGCGGCTGACGTCGCCTCGGTGATGGAGACAGACACAGACGACTGTCTCTTAAAGACACTGAGTGACGGATGAGGGGGTGCTATTTTCATCCTACACGTTAACGCAGAGTCCAGTGGACTCAGAAGCCGAGTCAGAAATGGCTTGGGGCGAGTCTAAATAATCCAGTGGATGGAAGCCGGGGTTGTGTGAGGATGGTCGGTCGAGGTGGAGGCAGCCTCCAGAGCAGCTGTCCATCAGGGACCCTTTAATGAAACTCTGCCCAGAGCCGAGGGAGAGGAGGACCCACAGATCTGTGCTCTGATCACGTCTCTGTCCCGTTTTCACTGTAAGCTTTCATTCTGTACGTCTCTGTGAGTGGAGGGTGAGTTCAAGGGACACAGCTGTGATGAAGCCTTCTGATTGGTGAGGGTGGTGTTTACACTGATTTAACACTAGAACTACCAAACTGTTGCCATTTGGCAATTATACCTTTAAATCCCAAAGAACTGCCATTTGGTAGGTGTGAACAGCTCTTCTTGCCTCCACTGTTATGTAAATGAGGCCATTACATTTGAAAGGAGACACTCTACTGCACTCCACACTCTCCTCTGCAACAAGTTGGTGAAAACCCCCCCCCAAGAAATTACCAGAAATTTAGATTCAAGTTAGTTTTATTGGTATATGCACAGGAAAGAAACGTTTTGCTTTGTTTCCCTGTACAATGAAACAGTAATAAAGGAAGTAATAAAAGATAAAATAAGCATGCAACAATATGATGACAAAAGTGTTCATAAATAGAAATGTAAACTATACAGAAATTTAAACTATGCTGTGATGCAGAGGTCTTCCAATCTGTTCTTCATGCCACACTGTGCCATCTTTTGCCGTCTCTGTCAGCCACTTGTGTGTCTCCATTTGACCTCTTTTTCCTGGAGGTGGTGAAGTCTCCTCATCTACAGGACCATATGTTTGAGATTTGATTAGTGAAAGGTTGAAATAATGTGAAATTGACACAAACATGGTATTTGAATTATAATTCCAAAACATCTGAAGTATGCCTCCTTTGTGCTAATGTAGGATTGTTTTCACAGTGCAAAAAGTGGCATATTGATTAGTCAAAATAGCTCTGATATTTTGTAACCTTATTTTAAGTAGTTTTTGTCTTTTGAAAAACTGCCAATAGGTAAAGATATTTTTAAATAGATTTATACAAAAAACAACCCTCAGATACTTGTAAATAAGCCATTTTTACTTAAACTTTTTAAAACCCAAAGTAAAAGAATCTTATCAGGACATTTTGTCTTGTTTTAAGTCAAAATACAAGTCAAAATTACTCAAATTAAAATAGAATAATATTCTTGAGCAATTTTCACTTTTCAAACTTGTACTTTTTGCAGTGTGTCTCTTCCAAAATCACAACAGCCATAACCGGCAAACCAAAATAGAAAATTTACTTACCAGAAGAGATTTCAGAATCACCGCTCTGATCAATAATAATTTCTTCTCCATCGGAGTCACAGGGGTTGACATGGTTGAGGGTCATGTCCAAAGCCTGCTGTGTACTGTAAACCTTTGCCATCTTTGCTTCTCGGTCAACAGAGTAAGTGAAATATGTGTGGTGACGTGGCTTTTTATCCACATGGAGGTGGATACATACATAATCGTTATCATCATCGTTCATGCTATCACCCATCACACCCATCCCTGTTCACTATTACCTGGTACTGGCATATTTTGATCTAATGGCTGCAACAACAACATTTTTAAAATAAATATAGAACCCTTTTCAGTTCCCTCCATCGTGTATATTTGTAATATTGTATTATAGTGAGAAATGTTTATTCTATTTTATTTCACTCAGCATGTAGCCAGATAGGCTATTTACTTTGGTGCAGTTTATTATATAAAGTTTACGCACTTTATTAACAAGTTTTCCTGTGTCTGCAGTCATCTTTCGCTCTATTCTAAAACTGACACAAAGACATTATTTGAACTATAATTTCAAAACATCTCAAGTCTGCCTCCTTTGTACTAATTTTGGATTGTTTTCTCACTGATGATTTGTCAAAATAGCTAAAGTACAGATTTGTTAACCTTATTTTAAGTAGTTTTTGTCTTTTGAAAAACTGCCAATAGGTAAAGATATTTTACATAAATTTATATAAAAAAACAACCCTCAGCTACTTGTAAATAAAACATTTTTACTTAAACTTTTTAAAACCCAAGTAAAAGAATCTTATCGGGACATTTTCTCTTGTTTTAAGTCAAAATATCTCACCCCATTGGCAAAGTTTTTTTCTTGACAAGTAAATATGACTCAAATTAAGATAAAATACTATTTTTGAGCAATTTTTACTTAACATATTTTTATTTATATTTCTCAAGGTTTTTGTAAGTTTCACATCAAATAATACTGCATTAGATCAACAAATATAAACTAAAAAGCTTAAATAATTCTTTATTGTGTGTATTCTAAATAAACAAATATTATTTTTGAAAGATTATAATAATAATTGTTATTATCAGCAGCTGAGAAAACTGCCAAAGTACCAAAATATTTTTTATTTGTTGAGATTGTTGCCCTGAACTAAACTCCTGAAAGTCTGTGCCTGCTGTGACTGTCAGAGCTTTATCAGTCAACATAGTTCACACTATCACCCATCCCCCCGTTTTAGCACCTAGTAGTGGCTTAATGTCTGGTCTCACAGACGTCTTGTGAGAAATTTTGGGCTTAGACTTACAACAGTGTTAACTTCTGTAGCCCTGTCACATTAGCCATTTCTGTGATTGATACATGATCCCAGAAATAACTGCAATAAGTGAGATTTTTGTCATTTTAAGACAATTTTATGTCACTCACATAATGATAGTATAATAACATAATAATGCAATTACACCCTTTAAATAGCAATGAGCTTTTAGCAAAAACAACATAGTTACTGAGTATATCCAGATACTGGAACTCGAATAAACATTTTTTGTTTTTTTTAATAAATTTCATTAATTCATTGTCTGTAACCCTTCTCCAGTTCAGGGCGGCGGTGGGTCCGGAGCCTACCCGGAATCACTGGACAAAGGATTACAAACCCTGGAGGGGACGCCAGTCCTTCACAGGGTGACACACACTCACACATTCACTCACACACTCACACCTACAGACACTTTTGAGTCTCCAGTCCACCTACCAACGTCTGTTTTTGGAGGGTGAGAGGAAAGCAGAGCAACACACCACACTCCTCACAGACAGTCACCCAGAAGAAACCCACGCAGACACAGGGAGAACACACCACACTCCTCACAGACAGTCACCCGGAGGAAACCCACACAGACACAGGGAGAACACACCACACTCCTCACAGACAGTCACCTGGAGGAAACCCACGCAGACACAGGGAGAACACACCACACTCCTCACAGACAGTCACCTGGAGGAAACCCACACAGACACAAGGAGAACACACCACATTATTCACAGACAGTCACCCGGAGGAAACCCACGCGGACACAGAGAGAACACACCACACTCCTCACAGACAGTCACCTGGAGGAAACCCACACAGACACAGGGAGAACACACCACACTGCTCACAGACAGTCACCTGGAGGAAACCCACGCAGACACAGGGAGAACACACCATACTCCTCACAGTCACCTGGAGGAAACCCACGCAGACACAAGGAGAACACATCACATTATTCACAGACTGTCACCCGGAGGAAACCCATGCGGACACAGGGAGAACACACCACACTCCTCACAGACAGTCACCTGGAGGAAACCCACGCAGACACAGGGAGAACACACCACACTCCTCACAGACAGTCACCTGGAGGAAACCCACGCAGACACAGGGAGAACACACCACACTCCTCACAGACAGTCACCTGGAGGAAACCCACACAGACACAAGGAGAACACACCACATTATTCACAGACAGTCACCCGGAGGAAACCCACACAGACACAGGGAGAACACACCACACTCCTCACAGACAGTCACCTGGAGGAAACCCATGCAGACACAGGGAGAACACACCACACTCCTCACAGGCTGTCACCCGGGGGAAACCCACGCGGACACAGGGAGAACACACCACACTCCTCACAGGCTGTCACCCGGGGGAAACCCACGCGGACACAGGATGAACACACCACACTCCTCACAGACAGTCACCTGGAGGAAACCCACACAGACACAGAGAGAACACACCACACTGCTCACAGACAGTCACCTGGAGGAAACCCACGCAGACACAGGGAGAACACACCATACTCCTCACAGTCACCAGGAGGAAACCCACGCAGGCACAAGGAGAACACATCACATTATTCACAGACTGTCACCCGGAGGAAACCCATGCAGACACAGGGAGAACACACCACACTCCTCACAAACAGTCACCTGGAGGAAACCCACACAGACACAAGGAGAACACACCACATTATTCACAGACAGTCACCCGGAGGAAACCCACACAGACACAGGGAGAACACACCACACTCCTCACAGGCTGTCACCCGGGGGAAACCCACGCGGACACAGGGAGAACACACCACACTCCTCACAGACTGTCACCCGGAGGAAACCCACGCAGACACAAGGAGAACACACCACACTCCTCACAGAGGGTCACCTGGAGGAAACCCACGCAGATACAAGGAGAACACACCACACTCCTCACAGACAGTCACCTGGAGGAAACCCACGCGGACACAGGGAGAACACACCACACTCCTCACAGACAGTGACCCGGAGCAGGATTCGAACCCACAACCTCCAGGACCCTGGAGCTGTGACCGAGACACTGCACCACTGTGACACTCATGTTTAAATATACAAAATAAACATTAAAATATAAAGTAAAGCCACTGTTTTTAAAGAAAACCCCACTCCAGGATTCACTCTAGAACAGAGACACCAGGGAAAACCAAAGAACAACAGAGCAACCTGATATAATGTCTGAAACGTGCCTATGCTACTAAAAGACCACACCAGCTAAAACGTACATTTGCTACGTTAAACTTGATTTGCGCCCCCTAGCCTCTAAGGCCGCTTGGAAAACGGCATGCTGAACCAAAGCATTATTTAACTTTTTTTAGTGGAAAAATATGTAAACACAAATAAATGCAGTATACAAAAGTACACACACACACACATATATATATATATATATTTATATATAAATCTAGATGGAGGTCTTGGTGTCAAGCAAAATAAAATATCCTACTCGCGCACGAAACGAAATTGCAAGCCGGCATTGTGGGAAATGTAGTTTAGTTTGTTACGCGCGAGTAAGAGCAGCTGCAACCTGCCGAGTGAATATATATATATACATATATATATATATATATATATATATTCATTATCAATAACCGCTTATCCAATTCAGGGTCGCGATGTGTCCAGAGCCTACCTGGAATCATTGGGCGCAACTCCTCACAGACAGTCACCCGGAGTGGGAATCGAACCCACAACCTCCAGGTCTCTGGAGCTGTGTGACTGCGACACTAACCTGCTGCGCCACCGTTCCACTCTACACTTTTTTTCCACTAAAAAAAGTTAAATAATCTTCTACTTGTATGCTTTGGTTCAGCATGCCGTTTTCCAAGCGGCCTTAGAGGCTAGGGGGCTCATATCAAGTTTAACGTAGTAAATGTACGTTTTAGCTGGTGTGGTCTTTTAGTAGCATATGTACGTTTCAGCCATGATATCAGGTTGCAACAGAGTGAACGGTTAAAATACTGGTGACGTTCATTCTTATATAAACAAACACACGTAAACACTGAGGTCAGCAAATATGATTGAGGTAATGTCCATATATTGTACGATAAATCAATGATAATAAAATATTTTGACATTATTATGCTAACATATTTATTATGGCACGCCCACCTGTCCGATCCTGAGCTCATCTTTAGGATCATTTTAGTAGAAGACATTTCCTGGATGTGTTCATGTGGCATATCTGTGATACACGGCTGTAAAATTGACTAGTTATAACATGGTGTCTAATGTAACCCAGTGTCTGGGGAAAATGCAACCAAATCACAGCCGTCTTGACTGATGACTCCTGTTAGTTTATTAATGTTTATGTCCATGTGAGTAAGTGTCGTACAGTAAACTGTTGCTGTTATAAATTTCCCAATGAGACAGAGGTGTTATAAAGTCAGAGAGTAAAGCCTGTGCAGTCCTTGCACTCACAATTTCATATGAACACAGTTGCTTTACATTAGTGAAGTGTACAGCAGTAACTCACAGGAAGTGCCTGTGTCTCTGGAGCTGCTCAACAGATGAGTGCAGTGCTGACACATCTGGAACAGAGCTGATCTTAGGGCAGAGAGAGAGACAGAGAGAGTGGGAGAAGAGAGAGAAAGAAAGAAGTGAGGGTGGAGAAAGTAAGCACTCGTCCCCCAAGTAAAATGTAGTGTTTGTTTACGCTGGTGTGAGTCCAAGTGCATTTCCATGTTGGTGTGTGTGTGTGTGTGTGTGTGTGTGTGTGTGTGTGTGTCTGTGTGTCTGTGTGTCTGTGTGATTGACACTGTGGGATGTGAAGGGCTGGTTCTGGTGCTTATTTAAAGTCCATCTGTTTCCTCTCTGTTGCTGCTGTGGCTTTAGTGGAGAGTGTGTCCTCAGGGACCGGATGGTAAAGACCAACAGACGAAGAGAGGAGTGTGAGTCAGCACAGTTTACTGACCTCAGGGTTCAGACTCAACCTCTAAACCTGAGGAGATGAATCCGATGTGTTTAAGGTGGAAAATCACAGAACTGTGCAGAACTTACTCCAAGAACTGGACAGCACCGCTGTGTTCACTGGGCACTGTAGTTTTTTAAAGGCAACATATGAAAAAAATCCCATTTGTGGCATATACATTAATGTGTTTATCTGGAGCCCACCAACCCACACACTGTGGAACAAGAGCATAATCAGTTTTCTGTGTGCTACCTAAGTCTTAAAACGTGATATATACGAGTCGTTCTGAATCTACTCCACTCCTGACCTCAAGTGCAGAGACTTTAGAATCGCCCCGCCCCTTGTCTGAGTCTGTCCAATCACAGTGCTGGAACTGCATTTATGTGAGAGCATGAAGATTAGGTCAAATGCAGCAAAACAAACACAACGAGCGCAGAGAAATAAGAGCGCTGAGTAAAAAATGGAGAAAATGAGAACGGAGAAGACCAGGGCTTCTGCTCCTCACTGCTGTGCGCTCGGGGTCGGGGTGAACAGCGAGCGGCTCATTATCATTTAAAGGAACAGGTGCTGAAAGTGGGTGTTCTGAACAGGGCTGTTTACACAGGGGGAGAACACTGCTGTGGGGCTCGTGGGGTTTGGACCAAAGCAGGTCACAGACGGTTCATTAGGAAACAAAACTGTGTTCCACTGTGGAAAAGAAGGGGAATGTGTGCCATTAAAGGGAGAAGAAGGAGGAGTGAGATAATGTATGAAGTCCTACAGGAGGTTGTGGGTTCGATTCCCGCTCCGGGTGACTGTCTGTGAGGAGTTGGTGTGTTCTCCCGGTGTCCGCGTGGGTTTCCTCCGGGTGCTCCGGTTTCCTCCCACAGTCCAAAAACACACGTTGCAGGTGGATTGGCGACTTGAAAGTGTCCGTGTGTGTGAGTGAATGTGTCTGTGTTGCCCTGTGAATGTCCCCTCCATGGTGTATTCCCGCCTTGCGCCCAATGATTCCAGGTAGGCTCTGGACCCCCCCGCGACCCTAGAATTGGATAAGCGGTTACAGATTATGGATGGAACTCAAAACTATAAAATAATAAAAACTACTGAGTTCCTTTCCCGTTTTTTCACCAAAGTGTTGAGCAGTAGAACTCACTCAGAGAGTTTATCTGTCACGTAATGAGAGGGATTTCTCCTTTACGACTTCATAACAGCTGCATAACGCTCTGGAACTTCACCCTAAGTGTTTAATACAGCTTCATACACAGGCACCGTGCCGCAGAGCGCACACTCCTGTCTCCAGTGTGTGTTTTCCTGTGTTCTTTATTTTCCCTGGGTGAGATGTTCCATAGTGATGTTGGGAGGATATGGTAACGTCTGCCAATCTCATGGTTACCCACAATTCCCTTCTCCTCCGGGGAATGTTTCCCTCGGGCAGCTGCTGTAAAAGCGGCTAAAGCTTCTTAAGAGAGGAGTTCGTCAAATAACAAATAATAACATGAGGGAGAGGAGAGGCCCCGGAGACGGCCACCAGGGCGGCAGTGTGATCCCTGTGACGTGGAGAATAGTAACAGTAATAATTCTCATGGGACAGATCAGCTGTTTACATTTGGCCCTAGTTTCAGAGCTGAATAAACACTAAGAGGCCAAAATAATTTCTTCTGAAATGAAGGGCGTTAATCAGGAGTGTGTTCTCCTTTGGGGAGGTTTTGCAATCGAGGCTGGAACATTGCTGTGAGGTTTATGGCATCCTGCTGCGTAAGCTTTAGCAATATCAGGAACTGATGCTGATAACAGAGGTCAGAAAATGTAAATGATGTTTAAATAGTATTTAAAATCAGGGTACACTCTTTAAAAGAGGGTTCTTTTGTAAAAGTAAAACCATGAGGAACTCAATTCTTCAGATTAATGAAGTATGATGTTGGTTATTGTTCCAAATCGTCGCTGTCCAAGTCAAAACACGTCTCAAAATAGTAACTTTACAGGAAAAGGGCAAGACCTTCTTAACCTTCCATTGAAGAGTAATCAGAGTAATTTTGGAGTATTTCTATTGGTTCATTCATCAGGAGATTTACACACAGTGTGAAGGACAGCTGCTGTGTTCTAATGATGCTGTAAAACATCACCAAACACTGAGGTACATGTTTTTAATTGGACAGCGACAATATATAGCACCATATTTGGAAATGGTTCTGTACGGCAACAATATGGGTTCCCCTTCTGTTACAATGTTCGGCTTTTTGAAGAAGAAGAACACACAATTTTTTTTTCCTGCCACTCCTGGGAATCCTCACTTCTCTAGCCATAAGACTAGGGCTCCCCCGGCTTGTTACAATAGCAGAACCCTTCAAAAAGGTGCTCTATAGAACCATAAACTACACATGCTCCGTCTGAAGAACTATAATATAGAACCCATAGATATAATATAGATTTCTTGCACTAAAGAGTGCACTCTTCTTTTAAAGAGTGTAAGAAAATGAAATACAACAAAGCTTTGACCTGTTCTCTTGAAAAAGTCATTTAAAGACTTTAGGAGAAGGCTGATGAGTGAATGGAGCGCAGCTCTTGTGGTTGTTGGCCTGTGGTTCGTCGTTGGAAATCCCAGCGGGACTCTGACTTTAGGACAGAAAGCTGCGGTAATGACGCTAATATTCCCTGAGAGCTTGGAACAACAAAACAAACACATGCTTTTCATTGCTGTTGAGCTTCGTCCACTTCCTGTCCTCTGTGAATTAAACTCAGGGCGTCCTCCAGACTGACGAGCCGATGACAGCCAACAAGGCCAAAGAGGGCTTCGTTAATGGCTTTTCAGCAGGATTCTGCTTTTTAAACACCTCCTCAGCAGTGAGACGGGTGTCGGTAATGACCACCGCGCTTTTCAGAGTCGGTCATTAGAGCTGTGTCCCTGCCTCTGTGCCCAGAGACTGCCCCACAGACCCAGGGCTGAGAAACAAACAAGTTCTGATGTCCAGAAAGTACCACTGACCAAAAAATATCAATAATAAAGAATATTATTCTGTTAGGAAGCTGAAAACTCTATTCATTAATAATAATAATAATAATACTTTAATATCTATGTAGTTTATATGTAATTATACTTTGGATATTCATCGAAAAGCATAAGCAGAGATTGGGATTCTTTGGAGCAGCTGCACATGAGCCTAAGTTCACCATGCTCAATGCACAGCATGGGCTTAAAGCATATACAGCCCCCCAGGTTGTGGAGCAGTGGAACTGTGTTCTCTGGAGCCCCATTCGATAGCTTTGGGACGAATTGGAGTGGTGTTTATGATCTAAAACTCATCGCCCATCATCAGCACCTGACCTCATTAACGCCATCAATCCTCACAGCAATGTTTACATCAACAATGTTAATGCAACAAAAGAGGAACACACTTCTGGTGAATTTCAGAAGAAATTTTGGACGAGCAGGTGTCCTGCCATCGTTCCCAGGCAGGGATTAAGCCCAGTCCTGGACTATACAGCCTTATGAACTGTGAGTTTCTTTGAAGGGAGGATATATTCCAGGACTAGGCTTAATCCCTGTCTGGGAAACCACCTTCTGGTCTGACAGCATAGTACAGGCAGGAGTTCAGATTAAAGGCCTGTGTGTGTTGGGGTGTAGTCCGGGTTAGGATTAAAGTTCTCTGTTCCACTGATTAAAAAACACAGTGTTAAACACCTGATCTCATCACATTCCACTTCTCCAGAACAATCTGAGCTCCTGTGCCTTTCACATCATTCCCTCATAATGAAACCCCTCTGAAAACGCTGGAGTTTCCCGCCATTTTTCCCGCTGATGGCTGTTTACAGAGGTGGCGTCAGACGCTGTGCTTTTCTTGGCATCGGAGCGTCCACAAATAAACCTGCCGTCCATTTCTCCTCCTCCTCCTCCTTCTCCCCTGCCACTGGTGTTTGTTTTGAGAACGGTCTGGGATCTTTCTGAGAGTGAGAATATGTCACGGTTGGACACTGCGCCCATTAGAGAAGTGTGTCCTCACCCGTGAGAGCAGAACGTGTTCCTGAGAGATCATCCGCCTCGAATCGTAACAGTTCACATATGATCACTTCCAGAGTGACGACCTCAGCGAGGGCCTGGGATCACTTTTAACCTCCTGAACCTTACGCTCTCACACCGGCCCCTGACCCAGACCTACTTAGCGTCAAAAGATCTGTATGTTCTGCTGTTGAGGTGTGATTGCTTCTGGCAATTTCCCACCTTCCCTTTAGTCTCTTGTATTAGATTTCAGCGTCCCTCCTTCATGTTCTTGTGGTTACAAGGTTAATTCAGCAGAATGGTAAACACTGGTGCAATTAGCCATTAAATATAGTTCCACTGTTAAGGTGAAGTGGGCCCAGATGGGCTCCTGCTCAGGTCTGGAATGAGGAGTGAATCTGAGAGTGTGTGAGGGAGGGCTGTGTGTTTGTAGCGGTCTCTGTCCTGAAGTGTGTCCAGGGGCTAACTGTTTGTGGCAAAGCCTCTGTCAGATTAAAGTGCCGGTTCGTTGGGGTTCTCTGTGAAACAGATGTGGAGTTAGAAAAGCCCTTGACTCTTGCGAGAGCTGGAGAACAGCACTGAGGCACGATTACTTTTCCGCACGGCTTTGCGGAGCCGTAAAACACCGGAATTCCTGAAATGCACTGTGCTCTCCACTCGCAAGCTTTATCCATCTTTCTTTTTCATTCTGTTTTTGTTGATATTGAATTATAGAAATTGGTGGAAAGCTCTTTCTCTCTCTGAAACTGACAGATCCTGGGGGGTTGGAGAGAATAACACGATTTAGCACACCAGGTCGTGTCTCTGTCACAGCTCCAGGGTCCTGCTCCGGGTGACTGTCTGTGAGGAGTGTGGTGTGTTCTCCCTGTGTCTGTGTGGGTTTCCTCTGGGTGACTGTCTGTGAGGAGTGTGGTGTGTTCTCCCTGTGTCTGTGTGGGTTTCCTCCAAGTGACTGTCTGTGAGGAGGGTAGTATGTTCTCCCCGTGTCTGCGTGGGTTTCCTCCGGGTGACTGTCTGTGAGGAGTGTGGTGTGTTCTCCCTGTGTCTGTGTGGGTTTCCTCCGGGTGACTGTCTGTGAGGAGTGTGGTGTGTTCTCCCTGTGTCTGCGTGGGTTTCCTCTGGGTGACTGTCTGTGAGGAGTGTGGTGTGTTCTCCCTGTGTCTGTGTGGGTTCTCCGGGTGCTCTGGTTTCCTCCCACGCTCCAAAAACAGGTGTATCGGACACTCAAAAGTGTCCGTAGGTGTTAGTGTGTGAGTGTGTGTCACCCTGTGAAGGACTGCAGCCCCCTCCACGGTGTGTTCCTGCCTTGTGCAGTACCTCCAGCACCTGGTCTCTACCCCTCACTGACATCTGTGAGACATTACTGAG